>NC_054405.1:26475398-26525398 GCF_017976425.1 Toxotes jaculatrix
TATAATGTATAAATTAGATGAGATTATATTAACTGTAGAAAAACTGTGCTTTCTTAATAAAAACTCAAACAGTTCCACAAGCACACCCACTGCCCTGTCCTTTGAGCAAACTGCCCAGTTCCAAGCACACCCTCTTTACCAACGAAGCCCCAAACACCCCATGGTAGAACCTGCACATCTCATGAATGGACCAGAACTATTCCAATGTTTCACAACACAATATATAAGTGAAGATCACGTAGGTTTACAATCAGCCACGCCAAATAACAAACATGGTCTTCTGTTATTATGATGATGATGAATAATCCACTTTATCATCACCACATCATCATCTGGTGCAGTCAAACACAAAAGTGCTATTTACCTAGCTCCATGTCAGACTCTGAGTCACATGAACCACTTCACTGCTTCATTCGGTACCGAAACCCTGTCATTGGTTTAGTTGTCTTGCAACAATGTAGCGTGGGTTCGATTCCCATCAGACGTGTCAGATAATATAGCCTATGTATTTAATATATACATTTAATATATGTATTTCATTGTGTCAGCTTGAAACCATACAAACATGTAGTATAGTCAAACATGTGCATGAACCAATAAATGACACATCTTGACTGCACTTCATTTTATTGACCACTAGATGTTCTAGAGAGACACAGGCCCTCAGAGAGAGACACAGGACCTCAGAGAGAGACACAGGACCTCAGAGAGAGACACAGGCCCTCAGAGAGAGACACAGGACCTCAGAGAGAGACTCTGACACAGCTGGTGAGTCAGTATCATCTCCGTCCTGTCGCCTGTAATGTTTAGATTGTGAAATATTCAAACTGAACAGTATTTTCTCTAATATTCTGATAAACATTTCTTATCATCAGTGAAACTGTGGTTCACACGGTGCAGAGTGGGACACTGAGCCGGCTTCTTCTCCTCTTCCTGCATCTTCTTACTTCACAAGCAGCTGGAAAGAAGCGGCTCAAAGATCATGTGGTAACATTTCACAGTCTGTGTAAAGAAAAATCTGATGTGAAGTGAGAATGTTAGGCTCTGATCAGCTTCTGATCCCTTTAATAAGAACATCTGTTCACTATCTTTCCAAATCCAAACCTTAAAGACGTCACCGTCTGAAATTATTCTAATTACCGCTTAAGTCGTTTCCCTGTCACGTCAGAAACACTGCGCATGCTCAGTGATTTCAGGTTCACTCATCAGTCACGTGACAAACTGAAGCGCAAGTGAAAACAGTTGGACATGAACAAAGCTTCTGGAGGAAGGAGCGCAGCTCTCGCAGCGGGAGTGGGTGGCCCTGAAAAGGGCCTTTGTTTGGTTCAGAGTAAACACACTTTACTTGGAGCTGGTGTACTTGGTCACGGCCTTGGTTCCCTCGGACACGGCGTGCTTGGCCAGCTCACCGGGCAGCAGGAGACGGACAGCGGTCTGGATCTCCCTGGAGGTGATGGTGGAGCGCTTGTTGTAGTGAGCGAGGCGGGAAGCTTCGCCGGCGATGCGCTCGAAGATGTCGCTCACGAAGGAATTCATGATCAGCATGGCCTTGGAGGAGATGCCGGTGTCGGGGTGCACCTGTTTCAGGACCTTGTACACGTAGATGGCATAGCTCTCCTTCCTGGTCTTCCTCTTCTTCTTGCCGGTCTTAGTGACTTTGGACACGGCCTTCTTCGAGCCTTTCTTGGGCGCTTTGACTGGATCGGGCATGTTCGCAGGGTGCGGATCTTCACAGAACTGAGGAGCTCAGCGCTGCAGGGACGAGCTTTATATTTTCTCGCATGCAAATGTCGCTGCGCTGTTGCTCGCGCATGATTGGCTGCTTTGTTGCGCGCAAGACTGAGCATGCGCCGTGGCAAGAGGTCGCTGTAAACTAGAATTTGCGGTTTGAACGGTTAGAACACTGAAAGCGGGCGCAGGGAGAGCGGTTACCGTCATAACCGGGTTTGTTGTGTGAAATCAGACCGGTTTATCAGGCAGCATCTGATCGGCCTGGTGTCACACTGACATCAGGCCGTTTTCATGATATAAATATCAACGAAATAAAGACTATAAACCCGCATCTGCTCTGCCCGAGGGGGTAACACGAACAACAGAAGACCTGAGAGTGAAGGTTTCATGTAAAACAAAAAGTGAATCTTTGTTTTATATTTCACTGGACTCACGGCATCAAGTGATCACAGTCACACAGGTCAACAGAACAATGATCAGCAGCTCTGAGTGTTTCACACTGCTGCATCTCATCCAGTAAAAAAGCTTCCACGTGTTTAAACAACAATAACCAACAATCACTACAACAGTTACAAACATGTTGGATCCATATTCTCTGCAGACTGTGATCAAACAGCTGTTTGCTCCTGTGCTCTGTCTCCTATCACATCTGTAACCTGCTGAGGACACAGTGTCCACTCACTGTTCTGGGATCTGAATGCTGTCCTTCTAACATCGTCCACTTCCTGTGTGTATCATGTTCTATATGCTGCATGTCCTCCTCCTCTTCTCCTACATTCCCAGCTGGCCTACCTTCCTCCTCTCACCCAGCCCGGCCCTCAGCAGGAGGGAGCCGGGTGTCTGCTGATCTGGGGTCAGACTCTGGGTCTCTGTAAAAAGCTCTGAGACCATTTTGCCTGTGGATGCAGCTGTAGAAATAACACTGAACTTTCCATGTATAAGGTGAACAATATGGGTCCAAGCACAGAACCCTGGTGAACTCCATGACTAACTCTGGTATAAATGGAGGAATCATCATTAACATGAACAAACTGGAATCTATCTGACAGAAATGATTTGAACCAACCTGGTTCCTTTAATCCTAATGACATGTTCCAATCTTTCCAACAGGATCAGTGGTGTCAAATGCAGCACTGAGAGCCAGTAGGACGAGTCCACTGTCTGATGCTTTGACCAGTTGAAGTTCCTTCCTCTGACGAACCAGTTGTGACTGGGAACCATTTGGGATTCCACTCACTGCTGAGGTACGTAGAGTCGGTCGCTCAGTTCTTTTATATTTGGTCCATAGGGTGCAAAGTGAGAGGCTTCTCCAGGAAACAGTTCACATTATCAAACAGGCTCAACATTAAATTACAGCATTTTTCTTTTTTTCATCGTTTTATTCGAATGATTGATTTCTTTCTTTCTGGGCTCTGGGAAAGTTTAACACATATCAAACCTCCAGGGATTAAAAGTTGAAAACAGAGAGAATGCGTGTTATCTGCTGTCAGAGGAGTTTTACAGACGCCGCTCTCGCAGCGGGGGCTGCCAGGAAAATGCCTTTTGAACCACAGATTTTATGTTGCAGTAGTACGAGTGGCCACCAGGGGGCACCAACAGACTCAGATCAGTTCTATTGTTACATGAACCATGATTTAAATCATCCTAGTTTCCCAGTGCTGGTGTCCTCACGACGCCCCTGCTGCATGATGGGAGATTCATGAAGGTCAGAGTTGAAAGGTCAGCAGAAGTGAGAGGTCATCATGTCCCAGAGGCAGCAGCAGCACAGAGCGGCTGAACAGGCTGCGAGACACGACTCCTCAGCTCCACCACCCTGATCCTGCTGCTCCACCACGAACACTGACAGAGAGGGGGACAGGGTCAGGAGGACAGGGTCAGGATGATGTCCACAAAAAAATACATCTATAAACAGTCACATTATACATGAGCTGAAAATGTGGAGGTCTGGTGTCAACAAATGTGGAACTGTAAGGAACATCTGCCGTTTGTTTTTGTATCTTCCTTGTTAGCTTAGCTACAAACATACAAACATACGTCTCTCACTCACTTTTACTCTGTTTGTGTTTCGGATGCTGTTTCTGATCATGTTTGTTTTATGACGTTTGTTTTGTTGCAGCTGTGAAAACAAGTCTCCACTTCCTGCTGCCCCATCGCGTTGTTGCCACGGTAACGTAAGTCCATGAATTTGGGGGTGGAGCACTGAAGGGAGGGGCGTGTTTGTTTTGCTGTTGCGTACTCCACCTTTAATTCCAGTTATTTGATTTAATCATTGTGTCATAATTATATAATATTTCAAATATAAATGTGAAAAAAGTCTAATTTTTAATGTTTATAAGAAAGAAATCAAATTGCTATTACAAGTTTGTAAGAATTTTTATAAAGTCAAAAGATGAAAGTTATAATATTTTGGATAACAAGTCGAAGTATTTGTAGCTGTAATATTGTAAGTAAGTGCTAACGGGAAACAGGGATTATTGTTGTGTGCTTCACTCCATATTCATTCATTCATTCATTCGTTTTTTGATATTTTTCCATTAAAAATAATTCCAGCGTCTAAAAATCTTTGTTGTGTTAAAGACGCGTCACAGCAGAAATGAAGCTTTTTATTGAGCTCATCATCACAACACAAACACAAACACACACATTTCCACATGAAAACATGAACCAGTAACAGTCGTGGACGGATGACTTCACAGGCCTGCAGGCCGTCGGCCCCCGGGGGCCCAGGGCTCAGAGGTTTGAAGTGACTGTTAACGCTTCTTGTTGGGAAGAAAGAGAAGGGCCGACGACACCTCTGCTGGTCCCGCTCCTCTGGTGGGGGGTCAGAGGGTCGGGGGGGCCCGGGGGAGATCTGGGGGGTCGGGTTCCCGTGTCCTTACAGTCGCCCATGTTTACAGTAGAAATGTAAACAGGCTCCAGTCAGAAAACTGAACCTTCACAGACTCCAGGGGACAGTTCACTTTTTAAAACAGGGCTTCATTTTCTTCGTTTCCCGGGAGCAGCTAGCGTCGTCACGCCAGCCCCGCTGCATGATGGGAGACTCAGTGAAGGTGAAGGTCAGGAACAGAAGAGCAGTCGGACGTCATCATGTCCCAGAGGCAGCAGCAGCACAGAGCGGCTGAACAGGCCGCGAGACACGACTCCTCAGCTCCACCACCCTGATTCTGCTGCTCCACCACGAACACTGACAGAGAGGGAGGGGCCACCGACCACAGAGCTTAGTTCACAGGCAGTGAGTCTGATACGGCGCCACTCAGCGTGCGGCTGTTTGACTTTTAAAGCTAAATCTTTGGACTTTTCTGTTCCAGTGGTTTAACAGTTTCTAATGTTTCTAATGTTTCTATTTTTCTCTTCATCCTCTGCTCTTCACCCTTTATTGTTTTCTGTTTTCATGTATTTGTTCTTATCGTGCGACTCTGACCTTTGACCTACCTGTGTGTTTAGGTGGCTCTCCGTACGGCCTCGAGCTATCCCAGTGGCAGGGGGCCCCAGGGGGCCCGCTCTGGTATCCCTGGTACCCAGGTTGAGTCATGTAAGCGCTCGGGGGCCCCATCGGTCCTGGTGGTACAGATGGCCCTGGGGACCCGTGGTAGTAAGAGTGGTCTCCTCCACCTGCGTAGGTCTGAGGGAAGGTCTGGAGAGAAGATGGATGTGGTTGCCATAGTAACACTGATGGTTATGTGACACAGACTAAAACCTTTATAAATTTAAACTTAGAACAAACTCAGTCTGAGCTGAACGCTGCGGCGCCATCGTGACGAGATGTGACACCACAAAACGTTTCAACAAACTTTACAGCCTTCAAATTAAATCACAGGCGAACACGGTTAAACTGTGAAGCCCTGAACCTGCAGCCGTGGACCCGACGTGATCCAGGACCCGACGAGATCCAGGACCCGACGAGATCCAGGACCCGATGAGATCCAGGACCCGACGAGATCCAGGACCCGACCTGATCCAGGACCCGACCTGATCCAGGACCTGACTTCATCTTTTAAAATCGTTTTTCTGATGTGGTTAATGTGTGAGCAGTGCATGCTGGGTACCTGGTATGATGAGCCAGGGAAAGCGGCAGGCTGAGAGCTGAGAGCTGTAAAGACACAACGAGAGGTCACATGATCAGAACAACACAACGAACAGTGAAACTGAGCTGAGAGTGAATGAATAATTCTGTTGTCTCACAGGAATAAAACCGTAATAAAACAACTAATGAATAAATTCACAACATTACAAGAATGAAATGTTGACATGTGACTCAGACCTGGGGGGTAGCCGGGGCCCGAGGGTCCCTCAGGGAAATGAGGACGGTACGGAGGAGGCTGTTCACTCATCTGGACTGATGGATGATGAACGGATGAATCTAAGAGGAAAAGCTGAGCTGATGAAAATAGTTCAAACTTTTTCTTTTACATTTAATTTCTATTATTGAAATATTAACACACACACACACACACACACACACACACACACACACACACACAGCTGTTCTCAGATCAGCTGTTGCCGGCTGGTTCCCGTGGTTTGGAATGAACTGGTTCCTGTTCAGGATCAGACCTGAGACCTGATGCTTCAGATCCACTCTGTTTTTCAGCTGTTTGACCAAACTGTCGTTAATTATGTGTCAGAGCTGCAGGAGAAGAGTCATCATCATCATCATCATCATCATCATCGTTTTGTTCAGTGACTGAATCTTTTTCAGTTTACTGACGGAGGAAATGATGACGTGATGCTGAAAACAGCTGAGCTCCGCAGTTTTCCTTCTTAATGTGAGAAACAATTGTTCATGAAATGTACAGTCACGTGACATGTTCATTCATTCGTTCATTCATTCATTCTCTGCTTCAGGTTTGTGTGAATCGTTTCCACTGAGGGACCCGTCTAATGTCTGGTCAGCTGCTTTCATACCAACTCTAATCTAATACAGCGGTTTCCATGACAACCGCAGTGCGACTCACTGTTTATTGTTGACTCGTTTTTTTCCGTCAAACAGACGTTTTGTTTGTTTTGAGAAAACAGTAAACTGGTTTCCAGTTAAACCAGTTTTCTGCTGTAACGTCTGCGCCCTCAAACTGTCACGTGGTCACGAGGAAACTAATTTATTATTTTTGCTGATATTAATTGATTGATTGATTGATTGGAAAAGAGTCTGAGCTGATGAATGACGCCGTTAGTTGTTGATAAACAAACATGTTTAGGCAGTAAACAAATGTCAGACAGTCTTTACCACGTGAAACTCAGAACTTTAAATGGCAGTTTTTTCAGTGAAGTTTGGAACGTGTCTCTCACGCATCGCATCGCGTCTTTTACAGATTCAGATCATTTGATTCGGTTTTTTGTCAAACGTCCAAAATCCAGAAAGACCAGTCCTGGTCCTGGTCCCGGTCCCGGTCCAGGTAACGACAGAACGGTAACATCACTTTAAATGAACGGATGTTTAAAATGCAGAATTTTTGAACGGAGTTTGGAGCGTGTGATGGATTCTGAACTTACCTCACGGCTGAAGACGAACTCTGTCCCTGTCTCTGTCTCCCGATTGACTGATGGGTGGACTGAGCAGGAGGAAAGTGCTGGCGGAGGCAGGAGGACAGGGTGAGGGACGCCTCCCACCCTGCTCCTGACCCTCCCCTCTCCAACCCCCCCGCCCCCATACATTTTCCTTCGTTCATTGATCCACTGAAAGATCCTGAGACCTGATCAAAGTGATCAGTTATTGATCCTTTTGATTTATTTATTTATCTTTCCGTTACTGTTTTTCTCATCCATGTGTTTCACCGTTAAAATGTTCGTGTAATAATTCGCTTTCCAACGATTAATCGGTTGTTCACTCATCCATAAGAGTCCACAGACAGTCAGGGTCCTCCGGGTCAGATCCAGGACCGTGTGAGTCCTGACCCCCTTACCTGGCGCCCCGAGGTGTTTTTCTGTCACCTGATGCAGGAAGTCAAACAGCCCCCAGCGTTTAGACTCCAAACCAGTTTGGACTGAAACTGAAAACACACAGTGACAAACGTGTGCTGGTCTTTAAACGTTTGAACAGAGTCTTTGTGGTTGAGCAGAACCTGTGAGACCGGATCAGACCTGCGCTTCAGACCTTCTCCTCTTCTGTTGGACCCACACCTGGACTGAACCAGGGTGAATGGACTCAGGTACTTTCAGCTGATGCTTTTGTTACTGAGAGTCTCTGACGTTCCACAGATCAGCTGGGATTAATAATGAATGACTGAATGAATGAATGAACCTGTGTCTCAGTGAGGTCCAGGAGTCAGACCCGGTCTCTGAGCCCCCACTGGTCTGATGTGGTCTGGATTGTGTTTATGAATGAAGGTTTCACAGATGTTCAGCATCTGTACGTGATTTCAATGATCAGAGAGAGAAAAATCTTTTCAGCCTTTATTTAGTTTGGTTCATTTCTACATGACATCATTGATTCCTGTTGGAGCCGGGGTCAGAGGTCAGAGGTCAGGGTCAGGGGGTCGGACTTTGGACTGAACATGTTTCTGATACACTCAAACCTCCGACTGATATTTTCCTACAGACATTTAACGCACTAAAGCTTCTATCTACAGGTGCTTCGGCCAATCAGGAGGCAGCTGAGGGTTGTACCTGTTCGTTCAGCAACATCAAACCTTCACACGTGTTTTCATGCTCACACGTGCACGACAGCGGGAAAGTTCCCGCTCTTCAAGAAATCGTTTCCAGGACATTTTCAATGACTTTCCATGCTGTCATTGTCCCTGACATGCAAACTGCAGGTCGCCAAAATCCCATTTAAATAAATGTAGGTTTGTTTGTGGTGCGTTTACTGACCTTCTCAGGAGGCGTTTAGGAGCTGTCAGTGTTGCTGCAGCGTATCATCAAATGGATCCTGCTCGTTAAAGCACTTTGAATAGCTTCTGTACGACGGAGCATCAGGCCACGGTTCAGACAGAAAAACTGAGATAATTCATTCAGAATATTCGAGACGTTCCTGAAGAACGTTCAGGAACGATGGATTTTCCTTTTCTCTCATTTTTCTTTCTTTTGTTTTCAACACTCAGGTTTGATTCTTGAATAAAGAAAAATGATTGAGAATAAATCAATTTTCAAAACGTTCCGACTGTTTGTCATGTTACAGACGCTGTTATTACTGTTGTTATTACACTGGGTTTTTATTAGCATGTTGAAATATTCCGATTTTATGGATCAGATTTGACTTTATTCTCGTGTTGAAGCGTCTTCTCGTTTTTTCTGTTCCAGCTTCGTGTCTTCGCTGACGCGGCTCCTCTGATGCTCTGTCACTACGAAATGTTCTGTGTGAATAAAGATCTTTGTCCCTATAGAAACTGTTAGCCTGTGAACAGCTGTAACCATGGAAACCTGCGACATCACCACCTCCCATCATGTGACCTGAACATGGAGAAATAAACAGGTAAGGTTTCCAGTGTTTGCTCTCGTGGCCTCTCGGTCTGAGTCTCATTGCAGCTCGAAAACGTTTCTAACTTACTACACACGAAGCTTGAAGCGAAAAGGACAGGACATGAATCGGACGCTGACGTCCAGGACGGATGACGCTGTTCTCCTCTGTCTCATCTCTAAGGGAAATCAGGACACAAACCCTCCTGGTTGGTTGAGGTTTGTGTTAAAGGTTCTTTAAGGTTCTTTACTATGAAGATGCTGTTTAAGTTATATCAGCTAAAGCTAAGTCAGATCTTTCGATACGATTTGTTTATCGTTTGTTATTTACTTTTCAGAAACGGGTAAATAATCACATCCCTGTTTTCTTATTCATCCCTTTCAATTTGGATTTTTGTCCTTTAATAGAGAAAAGTTTTTTAACACCCGTTTCTGAAATGAAAATGGACCCAGCGCTCAGTCCTCCGCTTTAACATTTAACTATGCTCCAATTATCCTGAGTCATACAATATAACAGTTCTCTCTTTTAGTTCTGGATAAAATGATCCTCCACAGATCTCAGCTGAGGAGGTGATCAGGTGTTGGTGGAGGTCTCGACTGACTTGTTGCTCATCAGTCCTCGGATGTTTGGATCCAGTGGCTGTTGGTTCTTCCTGGTCCACATCAGTGTCCTAAAACGTCAGCTGACATTCAGGCTGTTCGACCTCGGCGACAAGTTCAGACACGCGTGTTTCAGGTCCAACAAACAGGAGACGAGGCGACTGTGGCAAGTGTCGGCGTCGCTGGTGATGTGAAGGCGACAGAATCAGCCAGTCGGACCACCAGAGCCATGAGTTCAGCCAATCAGATGCTGGTCTGGATCATGTCCTCGCTGTCATGGTCTTGGTGAATATGTCTTAGCCCTGGAGGACAGGAGACCACTCGGAGACCAAGCTCTGCTGATGCATGGCTCTGACGTTCCCTCTCGGCATTAGGAGGTTGCAGTCTGTTTGTTGCGAAAGGTTTCGAAGAACGCCAACATCCCCTTCCTCACGCTGCCGCTGCCGCCCTTCGTTATCCTCGGCGTCATCACGGTGGAGATGCCGCTGCCATGGTAACGGGATGTAAGAGGAGGGAAGGCGGCGCCATCCATGGAGTTGGCCCGTTTGACCTTTGAGGGGTTCGCACGCCACGACTTGGACCTTGGAGGAGGAGTCTGGGCCACCAGACATTTCTGATACTGGACCTGATGGAGAGGAAAGGAGCATTACAGCAACCATCAGTGTCAATCAGAGCCGAGACCAAACCCCGGACCCAGGGCTCAGAATCCAGTCTGTCACAGAAACACTCACACATCACGTCATGTGAAGTAACCGTGACTAACACGTTAGCAAACAGCTCCAGGCTCCACATCCAGCAGACAACAGAAAGAAAACAGGATCATCACAACAAACTGCGCAATTCGTCCGTCTTCTCTGCAGGGACACAGGAGTGTTGATCTCAGTCCAGGCCTCTGTCCTCTACCTCAGCAGGTAGAGGACAGAAGCTGTTAGCTTTTATTTTGCAAATACTGAGACTGAACCAGACAGGACCAAATCACAGGCTCCTTTCAATTGATGTTAACATAGAAAAAATATTCTAAACTCGCTGTCGCCTCAGAGCCTGTGACCTGTGATCAGAGGACGCAGAGCCATGGAAGCGTTTCAGTATCATGCAGGAAAACTGTCAGATTCCATTCATCAGGAGTGTTTGCCTCCACCTACAGGTCAGACAGAGAACTGCAGGTCCTCCACACTGAGCACAGAGACAGTCAGACAGACAGACAGACACGTGTCTCACCATACACGCAGCTTGGACGGCCTCAGAGATGATTCCTGCATCCGGTTCACACCAGAACACGTGACACTCGAAGCGCTGCGTGCCGCCGTCGACGATCACGGCAAAGGTGTGGCTATCATGGCCGACGCCCAGAAAGGTGAGGAAACGTACCTGGCACTCCCAGAATGGCTCCTCCCCTTCCTGTCAGGATCAAGTAAGACAGGTTAAACGGAGCTGTCGTGACCTTTGACCGGCAGATAAACACTGTTTCATGCTTAAAGGCTACCTCTCCCTTCCACAGCGACAGGACGTTATCGGTGACGTGGATCACGGTCGGCTCCCAGTCGTCTCTGTCTGTGGAGTTCATGATGCTCTCGATCGCTCTGTTCAGCACCTCCATACCTGTGACACACAAACACACCTTCATTCAAACACCAGCAGCTGCAGCGACAGTCCACAGTTACACAGCTGCATCTGTTAAAGACACAGTCCTTTACATTTCAGTCCTGGTTGACTCGGTGACCCCTGGTGGTCAGTGGAGGTAACAGCAGGTGTGTTGGGGGTTCACTCAGACTGGTCAAACTCCAGCGTTTGGAAGATTAACACCAATTTAACACAAATTTCATTTGAACACAAACTGATAGTTAATGAATGAATACAGTAATTGACAAACCAGCCTGTGGACCTGAACCATCAGCTGGCACACCTGGTTTCATTAGCTGCCTGCACCTGATGAAGTAAAGCTTAAAAAAACTCCCACCATGCCTCTGGTATAGAATTACATCACTCGTTAGCGTGATCAAAATGATTAACCGTGAGTTGGTTTACAGTGTGTACATTGACGGAACAAACAGAGGTGAATGTTGGTGCGTTCAGGTGTGTTCAGGTGTAACAGGTGTGTTTCTGTGCTACCCATGGCTCTGGACACCGGCAGGTTACCGATGTACTGGACCTCAAACTTCTGGACCTGCTGCCGCACCGCCTCCAGGAATTCAACTGAAACAACAACACGTAAACATTAAGGACCAATCAGAGAGCAGCAGGTGATCTCAGAGAACAGGGCAGGTGAATTACCTTGCCTGGGCAGGTCTTCAGGTGAGATACTCTCCATCGTCAGAGAGTGAGACGGCCTCATCAGCGCCTTCTCTGACATCATCTACAGAAAAGACAGAAAAGTGAGAACATCCAGAGAACATCCAGAGAACATCCAGAGAACATCCGTGGCTTCCTGATCCAGAGCCGAGCTCACTGGCTCCTGAACAGCAGGCTCAGTGTTAGGCCTGACTTACTGCAGGAGGAAACGGTGCGTTTACTGACAGCATGGAAAAGGTAACTACACCAAACTGAAGTTTATATGCATCAAATTCACCAAGAGCTTATTTTCACATGATGTGGGTTTGTTATCACAGGTAAATCATGTAAAGGGTGGGGTTGGTTTTGTATCTGTATCTTTTTCATTCTATTAATAACAGTAAGAATCACATCGGTGGCCTGTACAATAACATGTGGCTCTTTTTATTCTTTAATTACACAGTTATTGGTTATTACTCAATAAAAAAGGTTGTTTACACCATTTCCAGTTCAGTTTAGTTTCCTGGTCCAGTACCTGTAACAAAAACACCTCCCAGTTGTTCCTGATTGTACCTGATTCATACACTAACTCTGTAAATCACAGGCCGGATCATAAAGTTTCACCAAAACGCCGCGATGTGTCCAACATTTTGGTTTCTGACCAGATTCCTGTGAGACTAATGACATTCCCATCAGCCTTGTGTTTATTGTTGATTAGCTAATGTTAGCATGCTAACAGACTGAACTAAGATGGGGAACATGGGGGACGATGCGGCTGAGACCCTGCAGAGACTCACTGACCTTGGAGCACATCTCATGCAGAGCTGTGGCGATGGCTTTGGCCGGAGTGTCGCAGCGAAACACATGACACTTCAGCACACAGCTGTCCTTATCTCCCGCCACAAAGGCAAAGTCCCTGAACGCACCACACACACACACACACAGTGGTCACATGGTTGTGGATAACTAGCCGACGGGCAGGTGATCATGTGATCAACAGGTTAAGTCAGTAAATGACCCTGACGTATAGAGGAGGCTGTGAAGATGAGTGTAACTGTGTGTGTTCATGGTTCTGGGTGTGAAGAGGTAAAGGCAGAGTGGTTTACCTGTCCCTGCCCAGGTGAGGGGGTGGGGGGGGGGGGGCGTGTTAAGAAACAGAGAAAGTGACAGTGTTAGTGTTAGCTGACAGGTAAACAAACTGAAAGGTGAGTTTGATTTGAACACCTGAGTGTGTCTGCTGTTTACTGAGACACTTCTAACAAGAAACATCGTTAAACAAAGTTTGTTGCTTTGGTGTAATAATGTACGTTTTTAAAAAGTCACACGTTAATAAGAATAACATGAAGAACACGTTTGTGTCGCAGCAGCAGCTGCTGTGAAAATCCTGCTGATGATTGTGTGAAGGTGAGATCAGGACAGGTGCACAGGTGCACAGGTGGACAGGTGGGTCTGACCGGCTCACCTGCCGTTGTTGCAGCCCACCCCCCAGACACGGATGTTGATGATTGGCTGACAGTGGAGGGGGGTGTGGTCTAAAGGGTCCAACAGGGTCAGAGTGTCTTTCTTCAGAACCAGCATCATCTCCCGACCCTGCACGCAGACAGACAGGTGGGTAGAGCAGACAACCAAAGCCAGGTCTGACCGTCTGATCGGGTTTAAACGGGATTCTAATGTCTAAACCAGATCCGAAGTCTGAACAGGTTCTATGTTTAAACCAGATCCTGACAGTTTGAACAGGTTTAAATAAAACATTCACCAGTTTAACCCAGTTCACATCCACATTCTCACCTCCCCCCAGGCTCCCAGTCTGTCTCTCTGCTCAGGGCTGCTGCAGTGAGACAGCTGCTGGATGACATTACTGACAGCGAGACTGCTGCGACCAGGAGACAGGTCCTCCTCCTCAACCTGCAGCCAGCCAAGTGAACGCACCGCAAAGCACTGACAGACAGGTGGAGAGTGAGACAGAGATTGGATTAAGCGATCAGTGAGAAACCAGGACACAGAGAGACAGACACAGAGAAAGACAGATTAAATCAGATTACTGCTAGAGAGAGACAGAGAGAGATTAGCGTAGAGTAGACGAGTGGAACAGAGCAGACTAACAGCTGAGAATCAAAGAAGAATGTCGCGTCACTCACTTCATTCACTTTATGTCTTTTATCAGTTTGAGAGTTTCACAGCTGATGGACACAAATAAAATGACACAATAAACTGGCACTGTTTTATTTTAACTCCCCTTTTTAAGCACATTTTATCGTATATAACATGAGTAAGGTAGCCATTTTATTTAGTCTCTAAACCAAGAGCAGCTTCATCGTCATTGTCATCATCATCATCATCATTGTTTTTATTATGTCATACCTTGGAGTCAGGGTCGTGGTTGGTGAGATAATCTTCATGCCATGAAGACCTGAGAGAGCAGACAAAACTCAGTATGGAAGGTCCTCACAAACCTGTAGAATAACAGGGACCTGTGTGTGTGTGTGTGTGTGTGTGTGTGTGCTTGCATTACTACCTTTGTGAGGACAAATTTCAGTTTTGAGCCATCATGAGGATATTTTTGAATGGTGAGGACATTTTGTCCAGTCCTTCATAGGGCTGTTGGAGGGCTGAGCCCTGGTTTGAGTGCTACGAGCGTCGCAGGGGCATTACATATTTAAAATCTTTAAAAACGCTCTTGTTTATAATCCTATAAAAAGATTAAAACTACTCTTTTAAAAGAAAAGTCGTTCAGATAAAAGGAATAGACACACACACACACACACACACACACATATATATATTTAAATATCTGTTAAAAAAATGGATTTAAAAGGTACCACAGACACAATCGACGGGACGGGATAAAAAAGTCTACCCTGAGGATGAAGCGGTAGAGAATGGACAGTTAAGGTGAGACAGGGTGCCAATGAGTGCAGAGAGACTAATGTGTGTTACCTGTCCTCGGGCACTCCACCTGTCTGTCTGCTGGAGCTCTGCTGTCCTGCGTCCTCCTGCTAAGACACAGCAGCACAGGAGAAAATAAACTGCCTGAGCTAGTCAGAGCTAACTCAGCTAACCCAGACTGCCTGGGTTCAGTTACTAGGTTCTAACCTGTGTGTGAAGTGGCTGGGGCGTCCCAGTGAGGCGGGGGTGTTGCCACTGGGTGGCGCCGGTGGGAACGTGCCAGTAGTACGTTCCTGTGGAGTCTTTGATGGTTCTCCAGCCGGAGGGAAGGTCTGGGTCCAGCAGCAAGTTTTGGTCTGTCCAGATGTTGTCTGCAGAGACACAGAAACTGTCAACATCTGTCCTCCATTCTGAGCAATGTGAAAATGTCACTCACGGCTACGGCGAGCCCCCCCTACAGGCTGCACTGTTCATTACACCACAATATGAACGAGCATCGTCCTCATCATTTATCTGCCGACAGGTCACACCAGCATCTGCAGCGGTTAAATCCCTTAGTAATGGTTTTCTGCCCCATGTTACCTGAGCAGGTTTAAACTGTGGGAGGTAAGCAAAGACACTGAGAGGTGAGAGGGACAGGTGAATACAGGTGTGATCGTTGTTCTACAGACACCTGTTTATAGAAAAGGACTCACGTTGTAACTTTAAAGCTGACGTTGCTGTAAAACTGTTTTTATGTGATCTGTGGTTAATCTGCGCACTGCTATTCAAATGTGCTGAAACTTTATTCATTGTTAAACTCAAACGTCCATCAGACTGACACAGACGTGCTGTTGAGGACAAGTGGACACAGTGATTACATCTGTAACCAGCTTTTGTCCAATCAGCTGGCAGTCTGAAATGGCGAGAGATGAGCTGATTGGTCAGGAGACATCAGTCATTCAGCTAAATTTAGAGCAACTGAGATTGTGTTCAGCTAATAATAACACGATCGACAAAACAACATGTCAGCAGAAAAATACCGTTAAAAAATCAGCCGTCCTCCTCGTCCTCGCTTACTCTGCAGGTTTCTTCCTGCAGTGAAGGTGACTTTAAGCTGACACACTGCTGGCACACGAGCCACATGTTAATGCAATCATCAATACAAATAAACAAAATGAATAAATATAAATAAATGAATGAATCCGGGAATTTAGAGGTTGATTCTTGTGTCAGCCTAAAAGGATGAGTTGGGTTAATGGGAGAAAATAACCTGCTGTGTTCTCTGAGACCGAGAGTCATGCTCTTTATTCACAGACTATGTCCAGGAACGTCCAGGATCCAACACATCCATGGCTACAGCGTGAGCCCTGCTGTTTCATCCTGTTGTTGTTGGATCAGCTGTGATCAGCAGTGAACCCATGGATGAACAGACACCTGTGTGATGGCGACAGTAACCACCACACATCGTCTCCGCTAACCACTCCAACATCTCTGTCTCAGATCTGTGGTTGGACAGGAACGTTTGGACATCAGTGTTGCATCATGAGAAGAGGGAACGACAGAAATCACAGGTCAAACTGCTGAACGGGAAGAGAGGAAAGAGGAGAAGAAACCGAAGACGATCTGAATAATTAATAAGGCTTCAAAGACACAAAACGCTGAATCAGCTCATTGAGAGACGATATGACGGGGGGGGTCTCAGCTTCAGATCTAGAGACCATACTGAGCTGGACATCAGACAGCCCTGATCTGAAGGTAAAACATGAAATACTTTGATTAAAATGGAACAAACAGAGTGACAGTCAGTATTTTTTCTTTTTTCTTGGATTCTCACGAATTTATTTAAAACTCATCACAGCAGCTTTCAGAAACTTAACCACGTAGTCGTCTAACAACATGAAGCCAAAGTGCATCACTCCACTGATCCTCCGATTTAACATCAACCCACTTTTTCAAACAGATTGATAGAAAATAAAATTGCCTTATATTTGGGCTTAGCTCTCTCACAGTTTACATCTCTGAAACACAAACTTTTCATCAGGTGTGTGTGTGTGTGTGTGTGTGTGTGTGTGTGTGTGTGTGTGTGTGTGTGTGTGTGTTTTGTACTTCTATCTTAGTGTGGTCCAGTTTTATCGTTTTCCACAATGAGACCATGTGACCGATGAAAGGTGTCCAGCGACCTATCACACGGTCAGAGAGCTCTAACAGAATGTCTGCTAAGCCCCACCCCTCCTTAGCTGCGGTTCCTAACCTGTCAGTCATTCCATTGTGGAGCATCACGTGCACAGTTCACCGTGGTAACAAACTCAGCCTTACCATCAAAATTCATGGTATTTTTAGCACAATGGGTTTTGAATTCAGACGTAAACAAAACCAGCTTCTTATTTTAAGTCAGTGACTGTCACAGGCAGATTTAATCAAATGTTGCTAACTAGCTAATTAAGCTAACACTAGCTCCATGAACACGGCTGTGTCTGAAGTCACTGTTTAACAACCGAAGTTCTAACATGAAGAAAAATAAAAGCTGTTAGGATGAGGAGTAACCAGCTCATCTGAGCGCGTGTGAGATCAGTGTGTGTGTGTGTGTGTGTGTGTGTGTGTGTCTGTGTCTGTGTCTGTGTGTGTGTGTGTGTGTGTGTGTGTGTCTGTGTGTGTGTGTGTGTGTGTGTGTGTGTGTGTGTGTGTATGTGTGTCTGTGTGTGTGTGTGTCTTACCATCATAGTTGACTATGATGATGGCCAACATGTAATCCTTGCCCATCATGGCTCCACCCTCTAATGCGTGTGCTGCAATCAGCTGATCACACACACACACACACACACACACACACACACACACACACACACACAGGCCCAGATGACAGACGTTAAAGCCTCCTCCTGCTCGTCTCTCTTTCTCCCTCTGTCTGTCTGTCTGTGTCAGTGTCTCTTGTCCCTCTGTCCGTTCCTCTCTCAGACGACACCATCAGTCTTCTTCTTCTTCTCCGTTATTTTCTCTCCATCCCGGCATTTGCACTCTCTCTCTCTCCTCTCATCCGTCCCTCCTCTCTCTGGCTCGTCCTCTCTCCCTTTCCTCTCTGTCTGATGAAGGATGCTGTTTTCCTCCTCCTCTTCCTCCCTCCCTCCTCCCTCCCCTCTGTCCTCCTCCTGCTGATGTCACCTGCCCCTCCCTCTCTGATTCTGTGCCTTCACTGTAAAAACATAACATTAAAAACATTTTCATATCAAAGATTTTCACAGTTTTACCAGTGAAATCATTTTGTTGATGTTTAAATCAGAGCAGCTGTACAGAATTCACCAATCAGAGTCCAGAGCTTCTGTATGAAGCTAAATGACCACAGAGACCCGTGGTAGGGCCTGGTCTGGTATGATGCATGAAGACAGACAGAGACGTCCTGAAGGCTGGACCAACACGTGTCTGTGGAGGCTTCAGGGTCGTCTTCTCAGATTACACACAGACAGTAACACAACTGTAAGAACAAAGGAAGGACTTCCTCCCCCATGTTTTACCTGACGCTCTCCGGAGGTCCGACTATGCTAGATGACGTCATAGCAGGTGTGACACAATGGCCACGTGTCCCGGAAATGTTTAGACGGTAGGAAACACGTAAAGCTCGAGAACAATAAAGGAAATCAGAAAACGTCCCCTTCAAAGTTAAAGAGCACCTACATGCTCAAACAAAAGGAGCCCAAACGCATGGCTGTAAACATTCTGGGAGTGATGTTTAAACTCGTCTTCACTCATGTACAAGATACAAGAATTAAAATAGTCAGCAGGTGGCGATAATGCTCCGTCTGGGTGAAACTGGTCGTTAAAACGAAGAAGAAGAAGCAGCAGCAGCAGAAGAAGAAGAAGAAGAAGAAGAAGAAGGTTTTATTTTGATTGTCGGCGGAAGTTATTTAGTTTGGTGTCGTGTCGTTGACACGGATTAATTTCATTTAACGTTAATAGAAACCCGCAACGTTCACATCCCAGCGTTTCCTCAAACCATTAACGTCGTCGTAACTCTTCAGGTTAGCCGTTAGCTTAGCTTCCTCACCGCGAAGAAGAAGCTCCAGTTATTTGCCACGGTGGAATCCAACATGGAGGACATGTACGTTAAACCAGGTGAGAGTTTACATTCGCCGTCCAGCTCAGGTGATTATTAAAGGAAATGCTAATGAAGTCTTGAATGAGTTTCTGCCAGGTGAGGCAGAGAGTAAACTGCACTGAGGAAAGGGAGCGACGAACTGCTTTCAAAAATCTGCCAAATTAACGTTTCCTTAAGCCCTTAGGCAAGAAGTGAGCACTTTGTAAATATAAGTCACGGCGTTTACGAGTTGATCGTGCGTTGTTTTTAGTTCGGCATAGGAATAATTTACCAAACAGCAGTTATTCAGGTAAAACAGAGGGTGTTACAGCAACTCCAGCGTTACATCGGAACATCCAGCCTGTGTGTGATGCAGTATTTACTGAACTGGGCCATGTGAAGTCATTTTGAATGAAAAAGCAGCCAAAAATTCAATGGAGTTTGGTTGGACTCACATGATGCCGTAGTTAAACCGTGTTCTGTGATCCAGGTAGATCCAGGTGAAGTTAGTGCGCAGCTTTACTGAGTCTCACTGTCGCTGTTGCATGATTTCACTCCTCGTGTCTTTATCTTTAATCTTTGCTGCCACAGGAGGGATTTTTGATTTGGTTGTGTGTGGAGCTGCGTCGTAAACTTTCCCTCAGGGACAGTGAAGTGTATCATCCTATCTCACCTTTACTGCTCTGGAAAGTGGTGATGAGATTTTTTCACTAGTTTATGAAATAGAAGATTAATCAGTTATGACAAACATCATTAGATGATATTCATCTGTTCGTCTCACTCATAAAGAACAAAGAAGAAAACTGTTTCTCAAAGTGTTGAACTACTCCTTTAACTAAACCAAACACCTGTGGGTGTGTTGCCAAGGTAACCAGGAGCGGGGCTGGAACGACCCCCCACAGTTCTCGTACGGCCTTCAGATGGCCCGCGGACCACAGAGGAACCTCCTGAACAAGCGAGCGGCTCCGCCTGCTCCAGGTAAGAAAGCACACCTGTGTGATTCTGTCTGTGGAGCCACGGCTCAGAACAAACTGAAAACTAAATGAGATAAAGATGGAACGTCACCTTTAACACCTCAGGCATCTTGTCTCAAACTGGTTATCAGGTGCAGAAACCCCACGCCCTGCCCCTCCCTCCACCTCCCCCCTGGGTCCACCCCTGTGTGGTGTAGCCCCGCCCCCTCTACACCCAGGTAAGAAACAGGTTTGTTATAAGGAAGCCACCCAGGAGCGCTGCTGTCGCCATGATTGGCAGAACAACCTAATCTAATGTCTGTTTTATAATTTTTAAGTGTCTCTGAACTCATCACAGCTCATCCTCCACCTGGTGGCGTGGCCACGCCCCCACCTCCTTCAGGACCAATGAGAAGTCAGAGGAAGGCAGATAGCAGCCAATCGGAGAGTGAGCCTGATGTGGAGGCCGTGGTGTTGGTGTTGAAGCGAGCGCTGGCTGCCTGCAGACACACCGTGAAAGTGAGTTTCCATCCAGAAACAGGAAGTCTGATGCACAGTGTTCGTACGAGTACAGTCAGGTGACAGGTAGTGAACAGGAAGTGATCCAGAACCGGGTCTGACTCTGTATCAGGTCTTTTCAGATGTCCACAGGACAGAGTTTGACTGACCGTGTGACCCTTGACCTGTCTGCAGGATCAGGTGTGTAATGATGTGGCGAAGAGGCTGCGGCTCCTGGAGGACAGCTGGAGGTCAGGTAGACTGAGCCTATCTGTCAGGAGACGCATGGACGCCCTGGCTCAAGGTAAGCTGTCTCATCACACACCTGTCACCTGTCGCTGTCATGTCTTTCTGTCCCCTGTGACCTGGCTCAGTGCCCTCACCTGTCTGTCTCTCAGAGCTGCAGTCAGGTCACTGGGATTTGGCTGATGAGATCCATCGCTCTCTGATGGTTGATCATGTGACCGAGGTCAGCCAATGGATGGTCGGTGTCAAACGACTCATCGCTGAGACCCGGAAGCTGAGTCCAGAGCTCCTAGAACCACTTCAGAACCCTGCAGAACCAGTCCAGGACCCAGTCTCCCAGTCCTGACTCTAAATCCTGCAGGATTCTCCAGCAGGTTTCTTTCTTCTCTTGACAAACTTTGACTCTTTTAACCAAAACTAGGAGCTGGTGGCAATAATCCTCACATTCACACTTCAGCAGAGGGTCAAAGGTCAGAACTCCAGGGTCAGGTTGGTGGTCAAGGGGTTGCTCGGGGCGGGACTGTGCATCTGGACTCTGGACTCTCATGAAGTGATGTTTGAGCTCAGACTCTCAGCAGGAACAGTTCAGCTCAGTTCACAGGCTCAGACTGGGAGGACGAGGAGGACGAGGAGGACATGGAGGACGAGCCGGTTGATCAGGAACAAACTGTTGTTTCTTGTCATGATGTGGAAATAAATCTTCTGATGTTTGAGTGTCTTTGATTCTCTGAGTATTTTCCTTTGTCATGGTTCAGGTGTCATCAGGGACCCAGAGAGACCTGATCCCAGCCTGCAAACCCCCAGTCCACTTTCATAACACGTGGACATCGAAGCTTTGACCAGTTAGTTTATGTTTCTGTGTCGCTGACTTTCAGGTGATAGATGTTCTGCTCTGTTCTGCACAGAATCTGTTCCTGTGCAGCTGAAGTTTATCCTGATTCTTTCTCTCCTCTCAGTTTAGATGTTTCAGGTGTGAACGTGTGACTCGACCTGCATGTTCTACCTGAGCCTGTGTGGGTTCTCCGGGTTCTCCAGCTTCCTCCCACAATCCCCAAAACATGCACATCAGGTTACCTGCTGTGTGTGTGTGTGTGTGTGTGTACCCTCCTCTCTCTGAGCAGGTTCCTGCAGTGTGGAGATGTGACCAGCAGGAGGCAGCAGAGGACAGGAGACACCTCACACTGATACCAGAGAGAGTGTGTGTGTGTGTTTCCGTCCTCATCTCTTCCATCTGTTGACCTCATGACCTGATGCGGTTTTAACCGTAGACACGCCTGCACACGCTGCGGCGCCATGACTCATCACAGCCTCGCTGAGAAAAGCCCGGTTCCATCAGCTCATACGGGTGAAGATGTCCTCGGTGTCTCTGGACACTTGGTGCAGATCATGTTTGGTGACTGATGAACGGTGACGTCACCTCCGTCTGACGTCCAGAGACTCGGACAGAGACACTGATCCTTCTCTTTCCACACAGTTCGATTGAGTTGAACTTTGTGTGTGTGTGTGTGTGTTGGGGGGGGCTGACATCAGGTTGTTGACCACAGGTGGGACACAGATGTCTGTGTCAGGTGCACAGCTGGACGAAGAACAGGCTGCGTGCTTACAGCAATGACGTGTCATCAGTACCGAGCAATGTCACGAAATCTGTCTGTAAAACGTCTTCTACCTGAGGACCTCTGTCCTTCAGAGCTAACCAATCAGAGGCCACCACAGCCCAGTGCTCCCAGTCTGGACTGGCTTCAGTCGGGTGCAACAGGAAGCAGCTTCCACACATTAAACACTAACACACGTGTGGCCTGAACGTCAACCACGGAACCGTTACTGCACGAAGGAGCTGGAACTGCTCCGAAGACAACGGAAATCTGAAGAGCGTCAAAGTCCAGCAGCTGATGAAGATCATGTGACGTGACTGAAACGTCCAGGATGCTGGTTCACACCGTGTCTGTATCGAACTCCGCAGCCTGTAGGAGGCGCTAACAGCCTACAGGAGCGTTGGATGGTCTGAACTCTGCTGACCAATCAGATCGGCCTCACTCCTCCTCCTCTCTCCAGGGAGGAGGAGGAGGAGGAAGAGCCTCAAAAAGAGGAAACCAAGCAGAAAAGATGAGTGACAGAAAGACAGAAATTCGTCCCCTCGGAGACAAACCAACCTAAAAATAGAAAGAAAGAAAAGAAAGAGGCGGAGAGAGGTCGTCCCTCCGGCCTCAGGTCACAGAGACGGAAGGAGGAAGAAACAACAGAACGAGAGCTGCATCAGTCAATGAGCCGATCGATCACCTGGACTCTAACCTGTCAGAGGACAATGAAAAATGTCCATCAGAGTTTCCCAGAGTCCAAACTGACGTCTTCAAATGTCTGAAATGAGACAAGATCATCAATCAATGTTTCGATCACTTCATGACTGATCAGTTATCAAACTAGCTGCTGTCAATCAATGAATCAATCAAATGTTTCTAACAACAGAAAATATTTCTGACAAACACTGGTCTGCTTCTCATCACCCGTCTGAGTCCGATCCGTCCGATGTGAACAGGACCAGGACTGGATCACCTGCTGGACCCCCGACCTTCAGGGGCCCAGAAAACAGACTGAGACCTGAAGGACTCCTGGGAACGAGTCCCACTCTGTCCCCAACAAGATAGTCCCAGGGACACGATCCCAAACCTTGTTCAGATCTACACATGTAGACTGGTTGGACAAACTGCCACGACCCCTCGAGAGTCAACAGCTGGTCCACTGAACCAGGACCAGGACAGGATCCACATCAGTCCTCCTCTGACAGCTCACCCTCCGGGAGCAGCGTTAGCACAATCAGTTAGCAGCATTAGCACGATCAGTTAGCAGCGTTAGCAGCAGTTATATTTGTAGTATTATTAGCAGGATGTGCGGTGTTAGTACTGGAATGAGCAGCAGTACTGCAGTTTTTGTCTCTGAATACTCTCTGAGCTGGCCGTGATTTCAGTCTTACTTTCCAGCACAGACAGAGAGGATGCAGTTACCATGACGACCGTGTGTGTGTGTGTGTGTGTGTGTGTGTGTGTGTGTGTGTGTGTGTGTGTGTGTGTGTGTGTCTTGGCCTGGCCTGTGATTGGCTGACGGGGGGGGAGTGGGCGGGCAGGTTGAGCGTCTGAAAGCGTCACTCAGTCTCTCTCAGATCAGGACCGAGAGACGCTGCTCTCCTCACTTCTCTCTCCATCATCCCTCCATCTCCCTCTTCCTCCTCTTCCTCTGTCCACAACCAAAACTCTCTCTCCATCTTTCTTCTTCTCCTCCTTCTGTCTTCTGTCCTCCACACTCAGACAGACAGACATACAGGTCTAACTCTTGGCCTTCATCACCACCACCATCATCCTCAGAGGAAGACGGACAGGGAGCCCCCTGACCCTCGCCCCGCTGGGTCACCATGGCAACGGTCATCTGCACTCGTTTCACCGAAGAGTATCAGCTGTACGAGGAGCTGGGCAAGTGAGTATCACCATCATCTTCGTCATCTTCATCGTGCAGCTCTGTAACTTTTACAATTTCATTCACTTTCTGTCAAATTCAAATTCAACAAAATGTTTTTCATGTTTTTACATTTTCTACAATTTTTATTGTATATTTTTTATCTGCGCTCTTTATTTATCATTTTATTTTTTATAAAGGTTTAAACTTGTATTTATTTATTTATCATGATTATTATTAGTAATACTTTGTTTTGTTATTCATATTCTTATTTATATTTTTACTTTTTTATTATTATTTAATTTTTATTTAATTTTATCATTATCACCATTCTGTTTTATTTGTCATAATTTTATTATACTGATAACATACTATCAGCAATTTTATTATTACCACAATATTTTTTATTATTTATCATTATTTATTTTTATTGTCAATAGTAGTGGCACTAAATTACATTTATAATTTAATATTATTTTTATTCCTTTTTAGTTTTTTTTATTCCCTGAAATAAAATGTGTTTTATGAAATAGTTTTTATAATCTTTGTTTCTGTATTTTACATTTTTACATTTAATTTGTTAAAGTTTATTTTGCAAAAAAAAGTTAGATAATAAATTAGGTCGTTAGATTTTTACACAATAATTAATAATTAGTAACAAGACTGAGAATAAATATTTCATTATCATTCACATAGGTCATGTATGCTATCATTTTAGCTGCAGATCATTCTCTGATCAATAATGATATAGATAGATAGATAGATAGATAGATAGATAGATAGATAGATAGATAGATAGATGAGTGTAACACCTTTTTGACCCCATCCCACTCACTGCCACACACACACACACACACACACACACACACACACACACACACACACACACACACACACATAATGCCAGGTCTCTTACATAATGTGATGGTGGGTGGCAGAATGCAGCTTTCATAAGAAACAGACACAGAGAGGTTTCTGTAGAAACTCTGCAGTCACAGTTCCAGGGATGGAAAAGGAGTCAGGAGACATTATTATTTCATCTCATCAATATTATTATGGATCAGTGCATTGACTGTGAGAGACACAGATTAAAATAGGAACGGTCCAAATCTGAGTAGCAGAGGTGGAGATCTCCTGATCTCACTGAGTCCTACATGTCCCATAATGCACCTGGACTTTCATTACAGCCTCAGCTGTATCTGTAGGAACAGCAGCCATCGCAGTGTTAGTAAAATGTGCAGTAGTAAAAAGTAGCAGCATCAGCACCATCTCCAGCTGGATTAGCAGTAACAGCAGTATTAATACTGTAGTACTGGTCGTATTTTCAACAAACTTGGTCAAACTGGTTCCACCTGTTTGTTTCCAGGGGAGCGTTTTCAGTGGTGCGGCGCTGTGTGAAGGTGCTGTCGGGTCAGGAGTACGCCGCCAAAATCATCAACACCAAGAAACTGTCAGCCAGAGGTGAGGACCTGAAGGAGGACTGCAGGCGCACTGAGCACATCAGTCAGGTCAAACAGAAACACGTGGAGAACGTTCTAGATGTAGCACCTGAAGGAACCGGGGTCAAACCTCACCTGCTCCTGTGGAGTGAGGCTCCGCTAACGTCTGCGCCAACCTGAGACCACCACGGTCTTAAACTGGTGATGGACAGGTGGGGACAGGTGTGATGTAGCTGTTTGTAACTGTGTCTTTAACAGTGTAGGAACACGAAATACACCTGTCAGGTAACATGACAGGTGACACCCAAACACAGCAGTTCATTATTGATCGGATTGATCACATTAATAATCACGTGCCGCTCCGTGACGCAGCTGACGATTGTTTAATGGCTGAAAGTTTCAATTCAAACTTTTTGTTTTCAATTTTAACTTTTCATGTTTTTCTTCCATTTTACCTTAATGTAAACTTTAATTAGGCTCAGGTTACACACCTGTACCTGCGCAACTGGGCGCGCGCGCGCACACACACACGCACACACCGAGTTAAAACTGACAGAAATACTGAAGCTGTGCATCTTTCTCCATTTCTGTGGATTTTTTTTCTAGATCACTATTCTGGTTTTGAGATTTCCTTCGGTTGCTTAGCAACACCCTGCAAAGTTGATAAAGAAGTGTGTGTGTGTGTGTGTGCTCATCTCATTCAGTTCAGTTTGATTCTGCAGTGACTGTAACATCACTGCAGCAAACTAACAGCTTATCAACACTGTTACATCAGAAACAGATGATATAATAATAATAATTTATAATAATAATTTTTTGGTTCTTTCCACAAACAGCAGAGAAGTTTCCATCATCAGTGTGATGATGTCACATGTTTGGTTTTGAAAAACATATGAAGTGTGTCATTTCCCCATTGTGGGACTATTAAAGGTTTATCTTATCTGAATATGTGAGTCAGATGCTGAGAGACATTTTGTGGATCAGATGTCAGGAAATGTCCAACCCAAGCTGCAGGGTGACGTCTCTGACATGACCAGTGAATCTTCCTCCGTCTCCGTCTCGTTCTTTTGTACAGCAGCTTTTTAACCGTCGTCCTCTAACTTCACATTTTGGCCGTTAAAAAAAAACCTTGAACAGAAAAATCTAAATTCATAGTCATTACACAGTAACGTGGTCACATACTTTGGGTGATAATCAGCCAGACTCGTGGTGAGCAGCTCACGCTGGTAAAACTCTGCTCGGACTGTTTGAACCTTTTCTGTTCCACTGACGTTAAAGAGACTGCGAAAGCTTTTCTCTGCTGTTCTCCGTCTGATTTCGGTTATAAATAAAGTTATGTTATCGTGATTCAAACATCAGTTTGAAGTTCGGCTCCACGGTCACGTGTCCTTTAACGACCCGCACTAACCCGCGCCGCGCCCCTCCACCAGGAACTAACCATAACTGTTGTATGTCAGCAGATGGGATGATCACCAGGAGAAAGCAGGACTTTGAGATGTAAACTCCTTCACACCCTCATAAAGTCAGTGCTCAGATGCCAAATCGCCTCCTCCAGATTTTCAGCTCTAACAAGCCACAGATTACACAACTCATCATCTCCTGACATCACTTCCTGCGGGCCGCGGCCTGCAGCTCTGCTGATGTTTGAGTTTGTGAGTGTGGTCGAGGTTGGACGACGCTTCCTGTGCTTTGATCAGCGTCTGTACCTGAAGACGCCCCAACCCAGATTTGACTTTCTGATTCAGTCTGTGCTGCTCACGTCACCCTGTCAGCGCCCCCTGCAGGCCGCACTCATCGTTACTACCACAGCAAGAAACATTATTGTGATTGTGTTGTCGTGATGTCACGGTGTCCTGGAGTTCACCTGTACGTCACTGCAGTCAGGTGAGAAGTTAGACCACCAGAGGCAGAGCTGGGGCTCACATGCCTAAAACATCTCAGCTAAGGACAGCATGAAGACACAGACAGGTAAACGGCTGAGGACGACCCCTGACCTCTCCCACCAGTGAAATGAGTCATGGAGGATCTGAAGTGCGGCTTCCAGCTGTTGTTGGCGTGGAGACTGTGACTCACAGTTTGATCCTCACGCTGTTTGTCTGAGCCTCCGTCTGTGTGGACGCTTGTTGACTGTCTCAGGAACAGAAGCAGGAATCTCTGCTGCAGCTCTTTGATTCGTCTCTGACTCTCTGCTTTCAGCGGCTGATTCCCGACATTCGAGCGCTCTGATCTCTCCTCTGATGCTGAGCTGTCTCATGTGTCTGACGGAGTTTCTGTTCTCAGCCATTGTTCTGAGCTTCAGAGCTGCCGCTCGGCTGGAAACCGTCCTCAGCAGATTCTCTGTTGGCTGCCGGACTCTCGGCACCTCGCTCCGTCTCTTCTGTTCATTCAGCTGAAACGGAGCGATGGCTGGTCTGGGATCAGTCACCGCAGCTCCGCTGGAGATGAACCGTGAGGTTAAACGGAGCCGGCCTCCAGATGAGACCCTGAAGCTGGGCTCTGTCAGGCTTCAGCTCAGACCTGGACGAGCTGGTCACACTCCGCGTGTTTCAGCCTGATGAATGTCACACAGCTCGGATGGTTCGGTCAACATGTAAACACACGGTCCCAAAGCCCACAGATGTTCCTGCAGCTGCTCCAGCAGCCTTCACTGATCAGGGAGGACAGGCTGTGTGTAGCCTGACAGGCAGCGCTCAGGGCTTCATTCAGTTCAGTTCAGTGTTATTTCTACAGCTCCTTCCACAATCAGAATGGTCTGACACTTCTTTACAGAGACCCAGAGTCTGACCCCAGATCAAAGTAAACAGTAACTTAGAGAAATGGAGCCTGACTCAGTAAAGGAAGGAGGACGGAGCTGTCAAAATAAAACTGGACTGAATTAATGAGGATTTCACAGACAAATGTGTGAAGATCGAACTGTGTCCCACCAGGTTTCTGTACCTGCCGACCCCTGAAGCGTCAGGGTTCAGCTTTGTGTTCGGCAGATCTGGAAGCTCAGGGACGACAGGAGCCGACAGGTTACTGGGTTCGTACGGAACGTCTGTGATCACTGACCGGCATTGGTCGATTTCAGACTGAACCACCTGTCAGTGAGGACAGACACTGACACTCCAACCTGTCTGTGTCACCTGATCAATAATCAATACCTCTGATCAATAATCAGTCCCTGTTTGTGTGTTGTCAGATCATCAGAAGTTGGACCGTGAAGCTCGAATCTGTCGTTTACTGAAACACCCCAACATCGGTGAGTAACACTACGTGTATTATTACTAGTACTGCTGCCAGTTCTACTCGTACTGTTACTACTAAGGTTACTACAACCTGTACTTCTACTAATTGTCCTTTTATTAATGCTGCTACTTCTGCTACTTCGAAAACAGCGTACTAATACTACTGAGGCTGAAACTACTCTCTTCATACTGTCATGTCTCGTACTGTTACTGTGTTGTGTCAGTACAACACTCACTCATACTAAACTGCTCCTTCTACTCTTACAACTACTATTACTACTACGACTACTCACACCGCTGCTCCTTCTACTACTAATGATGATGAAGATGATGAAATGGGTGTTACTAATGGTAACCAGAGTGTAATGAGTAATTGATGAGGGGATGTTATCACCATGGAGACGACAGGAGTCAGATTCCCCTCCCCCACGCTGATCTCTGATCTGTGGGGATCGTACTGTCCACAGCCTCTAACTGAAGCTAAAGTACAAACACTGCGTCCTGCGTTCGTTCACTTCACCTGTGACGCTCAGGACACGTAAACTGCTACTGCTGCAACTAATACTAATACTATTACTAATACTACTGCTAATTCTAATAGGCTGCTATTACTAGCATCGCTGTACATTTTACTGCTGATACTACTGAAAGTATTTACATTGCTGCTGTTTTTACTTCTGGTACTGCTTATCCGTCTCTCAAAACAACTACGAAACTAAATCTGTGGAGTTCAACAACGGATCAGACGTGTCCCATGAGCAGCAGGTGACGGCGTGGACCTAGCTGATCAAACATGCCACAGACAGTGATGCTAGCAGCTTAGTGACGTAGTGACTGCTCACTGGAGAAGCTGGTAAACTACAGGATCTGCAGAGCTAACGGCTAACTCAGCAGCCAGCTGGCTACGTAGCAACATGAAGGCTATGAACAGCCAATGATACGACACTGAGCACGTGGACGTCGAGTCCTCACTGATAATCACCGATTTGATCAGCTGCAGTTCAGCTCTGAGCTTAGACATATATACTGCCCGACCAACAGTGGACACTTCCTGTGGTTCATTCACAATAAAAGCCCATCCCAGTTCTGCAGGAAGGCTTTTACTTTTCTGTCATGTCACATTAAACTGGTTTTGTCTCTAAAACCTTCAAACTGGAAACTTGATCAGATTCAGCAGGAAACTGGACCAGGCTCAGTCAGGTGTTCAAATATGACCTCACATGGAGCCAGGCGGCCAATCAGCACACTGTGGCTGAACCAAGCATCCAATCAGAGCACTGTGTAGGCAGGCGATGCTCTACAGATACTGAGGACTGTTACATAACTGTGTGTGTGTGTGTGTTGCTAGGCAACAGAGTCCTTAGGTGAAGGCAACAAAACCCTCTCTCCTCCTACACACACACACACACACACACACATACCTGTGTGAAAGCACTCAGAAGGAAATAATCAGGTTTTTCTCTTTTTCTCTCGAAACACTCCTACACACAGCAGTGGGATTTGATTTGTGTGTGTGTGTGTGTACTTGTATAGGTACAGTGTGAGGACTGGTTAAACCATTGAAGTGAGGACATTTTGGGAAAGTGAGGACATTTTTCCCCGTCCTCACTTTCTGACACACCTTAAAAAGACTTGGTTTTATGTTTCAAATTAGAATTGGATTTTGGTTAGGGTTAGGGACTGCATTATGTCAACAACTGTCCTCATAAAGATATAAGGGTGTGTGTGTGTGCGCGTGTGTGTATGTGTGGGCAGCAGTTATATGTCCTATTATACAATATGTACAGAGCAGAAACAGACACCTTCAGTCAAGTAGTTGTTACTGCATCATAAAATTCTCCTGCTTCACCACTTTATTTGGACATTTCTGGTTCATTTCAGCTGCTGTTTCACTGTGTCTGTTCTAACTCTGTGGGTCGTAGCATATATCAAAGACAGCTGTGAAGCCTGGTTTTTTACATGAAGCATTTCAAATGCTCATCTCTGACCCTCAGTAGACACAGGAAGAAGCCGCCTGCGTCAGCCATGTTGGCTCACCACAGAGACTGCAGGCAGCGGGACACTGCTAGCCTTGCTCCTAACATCTTTCCAGGTTGTCTCTTGCTAGCTAACCAGCTCGTCAGCAGTCCTGTCACATGCCTGTTCAATAAAGTTTTCCTTCTTTCTTTCAGTTCGGCTACATGACAGCATCTCAGAGGAGGCACATCATTACCTCATCTTTGACCTGTGAGTCCGACTCAGTTCTGTTCGGTGACATCACCTAAGCCATGTGATGTCACGAAATGTCACAGGTTTTGCGTTGCTTTACATTTGATTACACTACGTTGTTATGGTTTGTCACGTCATGTTGTACAGTTGTTACGTTACACACTGTGTTATGTTGTTTTATGGTACATCTCGTTTTGTGGCATTGTGTTACATTACATTGTGTTGTGTTTTATGTGTTATATTCTTTTATGCAGAATAATATTGTGTTATATTACATTGTGCTGTGTCATTTTCCAGTTTCGTTATGTTTTCTCTTACAATGCGTTATGATGTATCATGTTATATTACACTGTGCTTTGTTACGACATAATGTTGTTACACACTACATTGTGTTACATGTGATTTGTTGTGTTATTTTATTACTGTCACACTTTGTTGTACCAGAGTTTATGTTCTGTTCCACGATGTGTTGTGTTGTTGCACTGCTCCTTATTGTGTGATGATATTATGCTATGTTGCTACGTTACTTTAGACCCGATAATGATTTGTTTATCATGATTGGTCTCCTCTCAGGGTAACAGGTGGAGAGTTATTTGAAGATATTGTAGCCAGAGAATATTACAGTGAAGCTGACGCCAGGTAGGACTCACATCCATCTATTCATCCATCTATTCATTCATGTATTCATCCATGTATTCATCCATCTGTTTGTCTTCAGTGTTCTTATTTCTGGGCTGTGTGAGCAGTGCAGAGGCTAAAACTGTTTTTCTTCTTCAGTTTTTCGTCACATTCGACTGATCCTTTCACAGTTTTCTGTTTTGAGCAGTAAATCCTGGCTCCTTGTCTCCAACCCGCTGCTTAGCACTTCATCTTCATACATGTGACACTGACTGATCTGAGGTCCACACATGACCTCTGACCTCTCTCTTTGAACAGCCACTGTATCCAGCAGATTTTGGAGGCGGTTCTACACTGTCACCAGATGGGCGTGGTCCACCGAGACCTGAAGGTGAGGTTTGAATGCTGTTGTTTAATTCATCAGCTTAGTGTTGTATCTTTTTTATTGTCAGCAAATCCTTCATGTTTGGTCCCAAACCAGCAGTGTGTTAGTCCGTCTCTAAGTACGACTCCCTCTGCTGAGCCCATTGGTTCGTAGTTCCGTTGTTAAAGTGTTAAAGTAGGTCCTGTTAGCATTGTTAGCATCTCTCATGTAAACCAGTGGGCAGAGTTAGAATGTCCTTTGTCTCTCCAGCCAGAGAACCTGCTGCTGGCCTCTAAGTCAAAAGGAGCAGCAGTGAAACTGGCCGACTTCGGCCTCGCCATAGAGGTGGAAGGAGACCAGCAGGCCTGGTTTGGTAAGACCTGCTTTGCTTAATTTTATTTTTTATTCACCAGGCTATTTGGTTTCATTTTTATTCTTATTTCTCATTCTTATTTTATTTTATTGTTTTATCTGATTTTTCTCTTTCTCATTTTCTTACCTGTAATTTTTTATTTTGTGTTTTGCTAGTATCATAATTTTTCTATTATTTCACATCCAATGCATCAACACATCACAGCAACATACAAATAGCAACCACCCAGTAAAGGCTTAGCAACTAGTCTCTCAATCACTCAATCACTCCAGCAACCACAGGTTGCTCCATGTTCCTTATAATTCTAAAATCTCAGTTCATCGTTTCATTTATTAGTTTGTTTGTGGTTTAAAGAGTTTGTGTGTGTGTGTGTGCGTGTGTGTGTGTGTGTGTGTGTGTGTGTGTGTGTGTTTACAGGCTTTGCGGGGACCCCAGGTTATCTGTCTCCAGAGGTTTTAAGGAAGGATCCGTACGGAAAAGCAGTCGACCTCTGGGCTTGTGGTCAGACTCAACTCTGCTCTGTTGTCTACTGCTGTCCTTATCGCCTTCTTTCATTGTGTCCTTCACTCTCATTCTTTCCTTGTCTCCTTGTGTCCTTGTTGTCCCTCTCTCTCAGGTGTGATTCTCTACATCTTATTGGTCGGTTATCCTCCATTCTGGGATGAAGATCAGCATCGTCTCTACCAGCAGATCAAAGCTGGAGCTTATGATGTAGGTCACATGACTCCTGACCTCTGTCACATGACTACTCATCTCTGTCACTTCACTTCATCTCTGCCTTGTGACTCCTCACCTCTGTCAGGTGACAGTTTACCTGTTCTTTCCATCTCTCCTCCTCTCCTGCCTCACCACCCACATCTTCTCTTGCTTCCTTTTCTTGTGTCCTCGCATCTTTCTTGCATCCTTTCTTTGCCTGCTTGTCTCCTTCTATCTTCTCTTTGTCTCCTCTTTGCTTTATCGTCTCTCTTGTCTTGTCCCCTCCAGTTGTCCTCTTGTTTTTTTGCCTTGCTACTTTTCCTTGTCTCTTTCCCCTATACAGTCAGAGAATTATATGTTAGCATCTTGAGTATATTCACAATTCCTCTCCTTGTCTCTTTGTCTTGTCCCCTTCTTGCTTCCTCTCCTTGTCTCCTAGTTCCCATCTCCAGAGTGGGACACAGTGACTCCTGAAGCCAAGGATCTCATTAATAAGATGTTGACCATTAATCCGGCCAAACGGATCACAGCTGCTGAGGCGCTAAAGCACCCCTGGATCTCTGTGAGACACGTTTGACCCAGTTTATATGATCACAGTAACTCATCTTCATCCTGATGATGATGATGATGATGATGATGATGTGTACTCTTCCTCTCAGCATCGCTCCACAGTGGCGTCCTGCATGCACAGACAGGAAACAGTCGAGTGTCTGAAGAAGTTTAACGCCAGGAGGAAACTCAAGGTAGGTCAGAGGTCAAACAGAGGTTATTATTTTATTGTTGTTGTTGTTGTTGTTTATACAGCACTCTTCAAAACAACCTTACAAAGTGCTTTTCATGGTTAAAACAGGATTTAACATTAAGATCCAGAATTAAAGCAGTAAAATTAGACAAGATACAAACAACAGCAGCAATAATAAAATAATAACAAGAACAACAATAACAATAATAATAATAATAATAATAATAATAATAATAATAACTGTTACCAACTAAAGAGAGGCCTTTTTAAAGACGTCAGTGATTCTACACATCTCAGACCTTCAGGCAGGGAGTTCAGGTCTGAGGAATCCTGACGTCTTTAGCAGGACTCGGAGTCTCTGTCCTCTGGTTTGATGGCAGCGTCTGTTTTGAAGACGTACTCAGCTTAGCTGTAGTTGTTGTCTGCAGAGGACTGATTTCCTCTGGGGGGTACGTTCATCATCACTGTGCCTTCACAGTGATTCGTTTTACAGGCAGCAGTGAGTGGTGCTGCACTGAAACACCTAAAACTGGATCACGGTGAATCAAACCTCGTCAGAGGACTCAGACCTGGACTCAGACCCGGACTCAGACCTAGACTCAGACCTGAAACACACATTGTCATGATTCAGTGTGACTCTTTGTTCTGAGGACATCATTGTCTCTGATGTCCATCCAGAATAAACCTCCAGAGTAAAAGAGGCTGCAGAACTTCATTCAGAATCTTGCTGTTTTCAAGTTTCCCTCAGTGTCACAGTGATCCAGTGAGACGTGTCTGTTCATCCATGATTCACTGCAGACAGCAGCTGATAACAGCTGATTCAGCTGCTGTTAAAGGGACAGATTGACTGGATGGACACAGATACAGGATAAAACACACACACATCATTATTGCTGTTTCAGTTGCCTTTCAAAGGAAAATTAGTCTATTATATAAAAGTTTTGGTTTAAATCTCAGATTTCTTGTTCGTTTTCCTTCATTCCCGCCTCTCTTCCTTTCTCCCTTTCCTTCCTTCCTTCCCTCCTTCCTTCAGGGGGCCATTCTGACCACCATGTTGGCCACCAGAAATTTCTCAGGTAAGACCAGTGGCTCTTCTTTGTGTCCTCTCTGGGGTCAGATGTCATGAGTTATGTCAGATTTGCACTTCTCCTACTGGGTTAGTGTTACTCTTCCCATTGGCTGACAGACAGTCACATGACCTGTTGTGGATTTTTGGGTTTTGACCTTTGACCTGCAGGTTTGAGTTACAGTGGCTCAGGGTTAAAGACAGAGGATCCACCAATCAGCTGCTAGCTTACTGACAATTAGCAGATTAACACTGTGTGTGTGTGTGTGTGTGTGCGTGTGTGTGTCTGTGTGTCTGTGTGTGTCTGTGTGTGTGCTGCAGCTGTTCAGGATACCACAGATCTATAGATAGGAGGGAAACCACCGGGAGCCTGTGTCCACACTGAGGTGTTAAACCAGGGGGTTCAGTTAGAAGATGCTGTCCTTTGGGGGCAGTTTGTGTCTCTTTCAGTCGGGGGGGGGGGGGGGGGGGGGTCCTCCTGACCTGTGACCTCAGTGTTCATGGTGCTGTGTGTGTTTTGGTGGGTGTGTGTCACTGATCCAGATTCTGAGCAGCGTCCACACAGTTTGAAATTTGAATCTGAGTGACTTTTGAAGTTGTGTATGAAGTTGTGAATAAGTTCATTCATTCATTCATCTTTTAAAAGTGACGCAGTGAATCCTGTACGAAGAAGACGCGGTCTTCTCTCTGTCTCCAGCTGACTGACGGTGGACAGAGACGCTTCAGATGCATCTGCTCAGTGTGAACAGTCCAGACTCTGAGCTCAGACTCTGCAACCAGATCAACCTGATCCTAAATTTGGCCTCAGCTCTCAGAGAGACCCCGCATCACGACACTGCTCAGCTGCTGGGAGACAGAGACACAGATGGACAGGCAGCAAGAGGAAGGGAGGAAGTGAGACAGGGAGAGACAGGCAGACAGACAGAGAGGGCTTTTCCTTTGTTTTATTTTGAAGTATTTCCCGTCAGATTGCTCCTCTGTTTCCTCTCTCTGGTTCTTGACCCTCTGAGCAGTGAACTGGTTGTCGGTACGATGCCGTCACTCCTCTTCTCTGCCTTTGTTCCTTTCTTTCTGACTCTGCTGCTTCTCTCTCTCTTTGTTCTCATCCCTCGTTCAGGAGGAAAGAGCGGCAGCAACAAGAAGGCCGACGGAGTCAAGGTAACGGCTTTTATCTTTTAGATTTTTCCGTCTGTGAGGTCAGCTCCATTAGACTCTGTATGTGTGTGTTATTATATTTTTATGGAGAAACAGGCTGAATGAATCGCGTTGGCGTTTCACTCAGCATCAAAGTTAGAGAAATATATTATTTGGATTTTACTTCTGTACCACAGTAAAGACGTGAGAGCGGCCTGGCAGACCTAATAATCTGACAGTCCAGTCAGTAAGACGAGCACAGGGACACACACCTTCAGCTGTTTCAGTCTTTAAAGGTTCAACTCACAATTGTCACATCGTCTGCGTAGAAACAGACAAAACACGGAGCCACGCGCTGACCTCAGTCTGTGATACGAGCTGCAGACCGAGCTCAGAGTCACATGATCTGAGTCACATGATCTGAGTGGGCCCAGATCACTCGAATCTCATCGAGTCCAACTCATTGTGTTGTAGGAATCTTCTGAGAGCACAAACACCACCATCGAGGATGAAGATACCCGAGGTGAACACGCACACGCACACACACATACACTCACACACACACGCACACACACTCTATTATTCATCAATGACTGATAGACATGTTTAAGACACAAAGAAGCTTCAGCTGAGGTGCTAAATTACAGCTGACATACAACAATGATGCTAGCCTGTCTGTCTCTCTGTCTGTCTCTCTGTCTCTCAGTGAGGAAACAGGACATCATTAAAGTCACTGAGCAGCTTATTGAGGCGATCAGCAACGGAGACTTTGAGAGCTACACGTACGTCACACTCACACACACACCTCTTAAAAAGACTCTTATTGTGAAAGTCTTCCCACAGTTAGACTTCAGTCAGTCAGACTTTATTTGTGCAACACTGAGCTTCCTGTCCCTAACATGAAGCTGAGACTCTGAGGGTTTGCACCTGTTTACAGGTTCAGTGTCAGCGCTTCAAGTTTCACAGCTTCATCACCAATGACTGAGATTTCTGTCCTGACTGAGCTGCAGAAAATTCTCTGCCATCTGTAACTTCATTTCTACACTACAGCTAAAAAGACATGGACTGGTCCTGGGTCAGTGTAAAGCTGAGTGTCGTCAGTGTAGCTGTGGAAGCTGATGCTGTGTCTCCTGATGATATTTCCTATGGCAGCATGTAAAGATTAAAAAGCGTAGGACCTAAGATTGAACCTTGGGGAACACCACGGTTCAGCCATTCTGACGTGGAGTTCTCAGTCGTAAGCCTTGGTAAACCCTTCTGTCCTGTGAGTAAATCTTTTGTATCCCCTCAGTAAAATGTGTGACCCGGCTGTGACGGCGTTTGAGCCCGAGGCGTTGGGGAATCTCGTCGAAGGCCTGGACTTCCACCGCTTTTATTTTGAAAACTGTGAGCTGAACCCACCTTCACTGTCTTGTTGCTGTTTGAACTGATGCCTCATTGAAAATCTGTTCCCAGTCATGCCCTGTTCACAAGCTCCTGTCACCTCACCTGTCCAGGTAATTGTCTCTCTGTCTGCATCCTCAGTGTGGTCCAAGAACAGTAAACCGGTCCACACCACCATCCTGAACCCTCACATCCACCTGGTCGGGGACGAGGCTGCCTGCATCGCCTACATCAGAGTTACGCAGTACATCGACGCCAATGGGACGCCTCGTACCGCCCAATCAGAGGAGACCAGGGTGTGGCACCGCCGTGACGGGAAGTGGCAGATTGTCCACTTCCACCGCTCAGGCTCCGCCTCCACACTCAGCAAGTAAGAACAAGGTCAAAGGTCGAGTTTAACAGTGTGTTAAACTCGAGTACAGCATCATACCTACATGGATGAAAAGACTGAGGAGGTCAGAGGTTTTTGTTTTATCCAGGAAAACACCTGTCTGTCTGTCTGTCTCACCAGTCTGTCTGTCTGTCTCACCTGTCTGTCTCACCTGTCTGCCTGTCTCATCTCTTTGTCTCATCTGTTTGTCTGTCTGTCAACAGCTGGACAGATGGGTCAGATTTCCTGGATGATGATGACTCAGGAATTAAGTCAGTGTTTTTATTTTTTTGAAGTGGAAGCAGGAGTCTGTGGGTGAATCTGTGGGTGAGTCTGAGTCTGGGTGAGTCTGTGGGTGAATCTGTGGGTGAGTCTGAGTCTGGGTGAGTCTGTGGGTGAATCTGTGGGTGAGTCTGAGTCTGGGTGAGTCTGTGGGTGAATCTGTGGGTGAGTCTGAGTCTGGGTGAGTCTGTGGGTGAATCTGTGGGTGAGTCTGAGTCTGGGTGAGTCTGTGGGTGAGCAGATGTGTTTAATCAATAAACGTTTTTAAATAAAGTTTTTTCGCTTTCTTTCCCAGCTAACTTCCAGAGTCCGGGTCTTTGATGGGGCCATCGTCGCCTTGACAACAGATTGATTGACAGCACGCCAGGCGTCTGACACCACCCATTCAGGATTTTGTTTGAGAAAACGAAGGAGACGAGGGCGGAGCCAGAAAGCTTTTCTCCAACTCGTCCAGTCGTGAACTGCATAATCAATCAATCAATCAACCGATCAGCTTCCTCTTTTCAGTTCCTTTGGACTTTGCTCAGCCACGCCCCTTTGTTATTAGCCAATCAGCTGCACAGCGCAGGTTGTAATAGTGTGTGGAAAGCTCGTATCTCCAGATGTTTAATTAACGAATGAAGCCACCTGACGTTCTCCTTAATTTGAATATTATTAGTAAACATTTGTGTTTTGGTTCCTGTCAGAGCCTGAGCCTGCGTGGGTTCTCCGGGTTCCTCCCACAGTCCCAAAAACATGCACATCAGGTTAACTGGCTGCTCTACACTATCCCTGTGTGTGTGTGTGTGTGTGTGTGTGTGTGTGTGTGTGGTTGTGTGTGGTTGTGTGTGGTTGTGTGTCTTTGTGTGTCAGCCCTGTGATTGACTGGAGACCAGTCCAGGCTGTGTCCCACCTCTCGCCCATAGTTTGCTGGGATAGGCTCCAGCTCCCCGTGACCCTCACGGATTAAGCGGTATAGAAGATGAATGGATGAATGTCCCAGTAAAACACTGTAATCACCCTGTCACCTGGTGCCAGGGAAAGCACCTGATTCAGTTCACCAACATTTTTAATCCCTGAACAAACCAAAAACCCACTGAACGAACTCTGAGGAGCCCTGATTCCTAAAGATTCCTCTGGGAGATACGAGATTTCCACCTGACAGTGAAGAGAACCACGTAGAATAACAATCAATTATTTAATTATATTATTATACACAGAGGCCAGGAGTCGCCATGGTAATTAATTAGGATTTAGACCTTTTATCTCATGATCACATCCAGGGCTCAGATCAGAATTTTACAGAAGCTAATTAAGTTGTGATCATGAGATGATTGGGCCTAAAAACTGACGAGCACCCACAGCAGCTCTTGGCCTCCGTACCTGTGTGGTACAACAGTCAACTAGAACATTTAATATCGTACGAGCAGGAAACGCTGAGAACATGTCGACGATGAGTTTGGATGTTCGACGTTCATCTCTTTGCTTCCATCAGGCTCGGAGAGCTCCAGAAGCTTCCACCACTCTCCGACATGCGATCTTCCATGAACAGCCACACCTCCGCTCAGATCAGCCGCCCACCTCCACCCCTGACCCCCCGCCCTCTGTCCTAATGAGGAGGACCTTAATGAGGTACTTTAGCGAGCTGTGTGTCTGCTGCCTGCTCCTCTTCAGGCTTTGTTAGCTGAAGAAACTTTATCGGTCGGGCCGAGTTTATAAAATGTCTTAGAGTGAAAAGCAACCAGATTCCTGTGAGAGGAAGAAGAAAGTAGGGAGGGAAAGAAGGAAAGATGGGACAACAAAACACAGACAGAGAAAAGATAGAACAGGTTGCTGAGGAAAGCAAGGAAAAAGGAGCTAAGGACAAAGGGAAGGAAACATCAGAAGAAAAAAATTACTCTCCCTAATTTAGTTTAATCATCGAAATTCAAAATAAATCAAATCTGAAGACAGTAAAACAGCTTCTGAATGTGATGATGATCATGAACAATAAATGTATGTAATCGATACCCCTGCTATTGGGCACTAAAACAGAATCAGCATACCTTTCAGTGAGTTGCTGGATCTGACCTTTTCTCTGGTTTGGGGATGCAGAATGGCGACAGAAGGAACAAAATGACTCTTGATTGTTTTCAGAACTTTTTGAAGGGTTAGTGTAAAGTGAAAAAGTGAAACAGGTAACGCTCGAAAGGCCAATGAGAGTCACGGACTCAATCACCTGTAATCTGTCGCCGGGACCAAAGTCCATCAACCACAATAAACTGATCAGTACAGAGTCCCAGAAGTGACAAAAATAACAGAGGAGTAAAATGTCTTGATGAATAAATGAATTCATAAAGATGAGACTTAACGCATTTAAATGCCTTTTTAGGCAAACGCTGATGTTGATGTAGAGACAAAAGGTGAAAAAAATTTTTGTTTAAAAAATGCAGCATAAAACAAATCTGCTGCGATCGTCCTTCAGATTCACATATTTAAATATAAATAACAATAACTAACAATATATTTTGAACAACACTATTATAAACAATATCCATGAGCTAAAAAAAAATAATTTAACAAATAATGTTTCAGTGCTAACATTGAATCTTCAGCTTTCCTGAATATTGAAATGTTAAAGTCATTGATTGATCAGATTCTGTTCATTGTACTGGCAGATATGTTGTTCTGTCATTCTCAGAAAAAAATGGTAAATGTCGAACGTTAAAGGTGAAACGTGAGATGAACGGAGGATTAAACACGTGCCAAAAAAAAGTAAATGTCAGTTCAAAATATGAAAAGCCAATAAATCCATGAATATTTCTTAAGTCATGTATTAAGTCAGCACGGTTAGTGTTTTTTGTCTCTTCTGGGACTCCGTACAAAGGACATTTGTGTTTCCGGTTGGTCTGTTGGCGGTGTGGTCGCTGTGTGAAACCTCATATCTCTGTTTGTTTCATTTTTTCGGAGCCTTAACAATATAATAACTGATTTTAAATTTCAGGTTCAGATTTAAAATTGCATCTTAGATTGTGAAGTGAAATATTAACCTGCCTGCTTAGAGTCGCTGTATTCAGCAGTTTCGTTGGTGGATTTTCTTTCAGGAGATATGAGGTTTTGCATTAACAGCAGCTTTCTGAAAACGTTTGATTTTTTGAATGGAGTTCTGTACAGAGAGCTTGTGTTTCTTCCTCTTCAGTGATGGTGTTTACTTCCTGTACAGATTTAGCGATTTGCTGCATGCCGGACTTGACTTTGTGTTTTCTGTTTCGGCTTCAGTCTCCGCTGTGTTTCGCTGTTCGCGGCTGTCAGGTGACTTTCCTGCTCTCTGGTGACTCGACTTGGACTTGTTAGCTTTGTTAGCATTCTTTAGTGGGAGCAATGGTGTCTGCTAGCCGCGAGCTAACAAAACACCAGCGGCGTTGAGTTTGATATTCTGCGACTTTTGACTTGTTGTGTTTGTCTCAGAGGCTTTAAGCAGCTTTTTACCGTCGGGAGAATGTAGAACTTTGTACAATCAGATTCTTACTATGATGATGTTATTATTCTCGATATATCACGTTTGTATATTTAAAAGCTTTTTCATGTTTGAATCAAACTTCCAGTGCTAGCGTTGTGTGAAACACCCTGTAGAGAACACATTGTATAGTATTAGCTCTATTATTTTTGTTGGTATGATATGCATTATAGAGTGTGACATGAATTCCCTTAGCAGCTGCTGAATGTGTTCACCACTCTCCTTCATTTGACTTAACATCTCGGTGCCATTTGGCGTCCCGACTCCAGAAACATTCAAGAGAAAGAGCTGGGGAGGTTGAGACTTTCACCAAAAAACTGCCAAAAGTTTCATTTTCTTCTGTTTTCAAGTCACAGAATTAAGAAATCACGTTGCTGCTGCTGCTGTCATTCAAATCAGTGAAAATGGCGACTTGTATGCCGCTGTGTGAAAGCCCTGTCTGTCAGAGTCAGAGCTTCGTATATCTCACACTTCACATTTTCACATTTGAAAAATCAGGAGCTTCGGGCGGGATTTTTTTGGGAAGACTTTCCGGGTAAAACTGGAGATCGACCCCTGTTCACCTGCTGAACAGAGATCAGCTCTGATTTTGAACAGAACACTGCACATTTCTGTTTCACAACATGAAGTATCTCATTGAGTTTTGCTTTAGTTTTCCGGTTCTGTTTGGGGATAAAAACCGTTATGATCAAGCTGAAACGATGGATTTTATTTTTATTGAAACATAAATGAATTTTCCCTGAGATCATTCTCTAAACATCTGCCTGGTTCAGTCTCCTCTTCTACCCCAGACGAGAATGTGAGCCCAGTCGGGACTCCAAATGGCACCTGTAGAGTGAATGGCTGTTTTCTACAGTAGACTAGTCTGTGTTTTCTAAAGCCACACCTTCACTTTGACCTTTTAAGACACTTGAAAGTATTATTCATTAGTGGTGGAAATCTTTAAGCACCGAGGAACACAGACTGTCCCTGCAACTATCTGAGATGTCATTTTTTAGAAATATTTTGGTGTTTTGCTTGAAACTGAAGAATTTATCTTAAAGTAGATTTCATGTTATTCCTATGAACAGATGCTACGATGTTTTTCCAGTGTTTTTACCAGATGTTCAGTGGGCGTGGCTGCTCCATCTTCATCTTAATGAATCCAAAGCAGCGACTTCCAACCTTCGGTTCACCTGTGAAACGACTGACTGTGTGATCCAGAGGAGACAGTGGATTCAGGCTCCAGTGACGTTTTCCTGTCGCTGTTCGATCTACAGATGTCTCCCGGTCTCGGTTTCTGATTCTTTGGCAGAAGATTTTATGAAACGTTTTCATTTTGATTGTTCAGACTCAGAAAAGTGAAGGTCGGGTTGGAAGTCTCTGTTTTGAAGCCTCTCCTGCAGCACTGAGCGCACGTTCACCACGCGACGCTTTTCTTACCGACGTGATGGGAAACAGCAGGACTCACTTTATTTCACCCGTGGGAAGAAGAGGAGGGAGGTTCAGGCTAAACACTGCCAGCAGTCCTGAGCTGTTCCTCTGGCCATAAGATAACATGCTTTCAGAAGCTAATGGCTAGCATTACAGTTACTACAGTTTGGAATGCTAATAATGCTAACAAGCTAGCTAGAAAGTTGAGTAGATACTGATGCTGTTAGTTTTCTGTTTAATAGCAAACGCTGTTTTATTTAATAGTGTCGGGAACTCTGGATTTACTCCGCGCACAGTTTTAAACGCTCAGTCATGAAATAAAAACACAGACTGAGACTAAAGTGAAAGAGAAAAAAGTCAAGGTGAAGCTTCTTTTGACACAAAACCTGCTGATTAATTAAATTGGGAAGAAAAAACTGAATAAAGAAACAGATTATCTTGCTAATGCTGAGCTAACTGCACACATGGCGCCTGGTTCAGACGGTTTGGACAAACGTTTTCTGAGTGATTCAAAAATCCCACCAACATTTTAAATTCAGTTTATTTATTTAACTGTTCACTTTAATCCCAGCCTGACTGAAGCTGGTCCTCTCTGTCAGCAGGTTCGTTCTGAACTCCTTCCCCTGCTTGTTCATTTTACTGTGTAAAAATTATTTAGTCTAAAAATATCAAACTTACCTAAATAACTCAACATGAGGAGTCACAGGATGGAAACGCCTCTTCAGGACGTTAAACACCCAAAATAATGAATGAGTGTATTTAAGTTCCAGCTGTGCGTCTGAAGCTCCTCCGCTTACCGGGTTCCTTCATCGTTTGAACTTTGGATTTTGCTTCAAGAACCAGAAATAACATGGAAATGATCAGTCGATGAAATCAAACAATAAATAAACATTCATGTTTCATTTTGGATGTTTTAAATTACTTTTTATTTCTGGTTATTTCTTCTTTAAAACCAAACGGTCAAAGGTCACACAGACTGGGTCCTCGCTGTTTCCCATTCACGATGGTCACGCTCTGCAAATTCAATAATCAATGATCAGCTCCTTCACATCCACTCAGCTTTTTCTACTATGATGGATATTGTACTGTACTGTATTAACTGGACTCTAATGCTGCATGCTCAGTGTGTAACTGTGCGTGTGCGAGAGAGAGTGTATTTTTAATCTTTTTTTCTTTTGTAGTTTTTTGGAGTATTTTCTTCTTCTGCATCGTGTTCAAAGTGTTTCTGTAAATAAACTGAGGTCGTTAAACGCTGCCTTCTGATTGGTCCGCTCTCACCTCTGTTCACTCAGGTTTTCATTCTCATAAAACTTTATTGTTTCATCCAATAAAAACAAAACATCAACTCGTTTTAAAACATGTTTAACTTCCACATAACTCTGAGAAACTCTGACATGGCACAAAGAAAAGTTTCAGCATGTAAAATAAAAGTGTAAATGAATGAAGACAGAGCACCGCTGTAGGGTTTCCCACCACCGTCACATGAACCATGAGCACAGTGACGCCTCAGTCATTGTTTCTGTTTAATCTCCATCTCATCAGATCACCTCCCATCTCCCAGTAAACCGTGTGTTCCCTGGTCTGAGGTCAGCGTCACGCCTTCTGTTATACACACGGTTTGTAAGAAACAGTGTTTGCATGTTTCTTCTTTAAAAAAAAAAAAAAAAAACATGAGGATCTTTAAAAATGTGAATAAATATAAATATGTCAATAAATAATTTGGTTTTCTAACAAACAGAAAAAAACATCATTTATCCATAACTACTGCGAGCTCCGATTATTTTCTACTTGGATTTAAAATAAAAACTAAATTTAAAAAGTAAATAAAATAAATGAATAATTAATTAAAATAAAATCGCTTTCGGGTAGAGACCACGTGGCGGCAGCAGCTGCTTCCCGCGCTGGAACTCCTCAACTTTGGCCCCGGAAGCGGAAGTTCGTTCCTTTCTTGTTTCTGCTTGTTGAAGAGACGCTCACAGGTGAGTCCACCTCGGAGTTTAATCCTCTTTTAATCTGACTTTCAGGTGATCATCCGTCCGTCTAACGCGTCTCCGCCGAGTCTGGGAAGATGTTCGTGTCCGTTCGTTGCTAAATTGTTTCTCTGTGTGAAACTGAATGTCGGATTTTAGATGTTTTTCTCTCGGAGTGTCGGTGGCCGCGGTAACGTAACGCCATCTTAGCTGTGAGCGGAGGGTCCAGCGGCTGAACATCAGTGTTACCGTTTTATTTAACTTAGTTCTCACAGGTGAGTTAAAGGTGTTTCTGTAGTTTGAGGCAAAGCAGCAGGTTAAACTTCACCAGCTAACATTACCTTGGTCTGTAAGGAACGGGCTAATGTAGCATCCGGCTAACTGTCGGCGTTTCCTTCGCGATTCATTGATTCATTTCTTTTAGTTTTTTTTTTCGTTTTAATATTTCGCGTCGGTTCCGAGTGTCGGTCTGAAGACGTCGGGTTTAATTCACCGTTAGCCCGGAGCAGCTGCGTTTAGCCGGGCTGTAGCCACCATGTGACCGGCCTGACCCCGGGGTTCCATTATCGGACCCAGAGTCCAGATCCTGGTGTTCGCGGGTCTGAACTGAGAAACTGGATTTTTCCTGAAGTTGTAGTCACGTGACTCTGCTCACCGTCATCAGCCCTGAAATGTACAATTTGGGTGTTAACAGTGGTTCAGGCTTTTATTTTGAAAGCATTGTTTGTGACATCCTGATAGAGCAGCGTGTTTCTCGGGGCATGCTGGGATTTTGTTAAACCTCATGAAGCTGTGACAGCGTCTCTGTCCAAATACTTATGGCCCTGAGTCCATTAAACCACATGGAGCTACGACTCTGTGACACACACACAAACCAGTTTGACCAGGCTGTGAAAGCTGGTGGTGTGAACTGGTTTCTTCTTCACTCTTTAAATGTGCAGTCAGTTCTGTAATGTGTTGCTAACTCCTCTTCCTCATCTTCATCACCAGACAATGGCTCCTCGTAAAGGGAAGGAGAAGAAGGAGGAGCAGGTCATCAGTCTGGGTCCTCAGGTGGCCGAAGGAGAGAATGTGTTCGGAGTTTGTCACATCTTCGCCTCCTTCAACGACACCTTCGTCCACGTCACCGACCTCTCCGGGAAGTAAGTCCAACGCCGCCGGCAGTAGCTCTGCTCCCGTGCCACTCTGATCCTGCAGAACTTCATTCAGAATCCTGCTGTTTTTACGTTTCCCTCACACTGATCTGACCATGGCAACTGTACAGGGCAGGTTTACACCCCCGAAGCATTATGGGAGCTGTAGTATCTCCTGAATGGGTCTGTACCGTAGTGACAGAATCCACGAATCACAGTTTTATGGTTTGAGCTTTTGCCGCAGCAGACGAAGGTTTTCACCATCAGGTCGTAAACGCAGCGTCGTTCCTGCAGCCAAACGTCCAAAACGTCCACAGATCCAGGTCAGTGTCGTGACAAAGGAAAGATGGACGCCGTCAGTCAGCCGATCGTTCGTTCGTTCAGCTCCAGGTTCAGTTCCTCTGACGTGAGAGTGAAGGTTTGGGTTTGGACAGAAGCCGTGAAGACGTCACCTGAACTCAGAGACAGTCCTCACTGCTCTGATGAGACGAGACCGCCAATCATGAAAATGCTCAGATGAATTGATAATGGAAATAATTGTTAGTGTAGATCAGTGAACAGCAGCAAGTTTAATTTTTTTAAGTGTGCTGTACCTGTTTCCTGGGCCTGAAAGGCTGATCAGATGTTTGTGGAGAAACTTTGTAAGAAGCAGAAAGAAAAAGTGAAACTGAGAAAAAGATCCAACTGCAGCTCACCTGTTTGACAGGAGCCTCAGGTGTGGGTTGTCTGTACCTGCTCTCTGATTGGTCTAACAGACGTGTGTTTCTTTCCAGGGAGACGATCTGCCGTGTGACAGGTGGGATGAAGGTGAAGGCCGACAGAGACGAGTCGTCTCCGTACGCTGCCATGTTGGCGGCTCAGGACGTCGCTCAGCGCTGCAAAGAGCTGGGAATCACAGCACTGCACATCAAGCTGAGGGCCACCGGAGGAAACAGGTAAACACACCTGTCTGAAATCTGGTCACTTTAACCAGTTTAATCACATCAAAGACCCTGACTCAGGTTTGAGTCTGAGCTCAGCTGTTTACTCAGGAAACGGTTCAGACTCATCCAGGCAGCGGGAGCTGAGCGCTGAACGTTCATGTCACATGACGTCTGAAGTTTTCCATTTGTCTAAAACCACATCTGTTTCAGGACGAAGACCCCGGGTCCTGGAGCTCAGTCTGCGCTCAGAGCTCTGGCTCGATCCGGCATGAAGATCGGACGCATCGGTAAACAGAACGCACACACACTCACACACACCCACGATGTCGCCGCAGTTTCAGTGTTTGAGTTAAAGAAAATTTAATGTTTGAAAGTTTTAAAAGCTGCAGAAAAGAAAACCTTTTGATCACACACACGGTGTACAGTCCGCAGCACCTGACCTCCTGTTTCTTCTTCATGTGTTTGTGCAGAGGACGTCACTCCGATCCCGTCAGACTCGACCAGGAGGAAGGGCGGACGTCGCGGTCGCCGTCTGTAAACTATCGAAAAATTTACCAACAATAAAAGATGGAAGTGAAACGCTGAGCTCCGAGTCTCTGTTCACACTGATAATTCATCAATAACCAGTTTAACCAGTTTATTTCTCCAAACGTCTGGTTCCTGTTTCTCCTGAGTTCAAAACAAATGTCAGTTACAGTTGATCAATAAGTGAAATCAGTTTTTTCTTTCAGAAATAAAAAGGTAAATTTCTCTTTCATGTTCATCATGTTTTGTATTTACACAGAGGATTTTCAGAGTAAAAGCGGAAATGATGGACGGTTAAAGAAAACGTTTTTATTTTTAATCTGGGAAAAAAGTTTTTCACAGACTTTGTTCAAATGGAAAAACTTTATTTTTAACTCTGAACAAACATGATGTTTGACAGACCTGAAACACTCACCTGTCTGATTAAACCTGAGTCGACTCAGCTGAAGGTTTGGTCAAAGTAAAACGGGCTCATCTCTGAAAAGCAAATGTTCAGTGGACGTTTTGTGTTTTCTGAGGACAAATGTTCATAAATGTCTCATTAAATCCATTTTTATCCATTTGTGCTAAATGAGTTAATTTAAACCTTTTTTAAACTCAGATGTTGAATCTGCGTAAGTCAGGCTCTTATTTTGAAAATATCAGTATGTGTAAGGATGAGATATTTGCATTAATTTAACAACTTTTACCAAGTTCAGAATCTGGAGTTTGTTCATCAGATCCTAAAGTTTCAGTGGTGTCCAGGTGTTCATTTTATTTTGTCCACCCCCGGGTGCAGTTCAGAGCGTCGGCCACCAGGAGGCAGCAACAGACCGAGGGCTTTCTGAGTCTGATGTAAACAAAGAGCTGACTAAACTTGTGCTTCCTCTCCTCCCTTGTTTTATGAGCAAATGCAGAAACATTAAACCAGCTTCACTAATCTCTGAACAAGCAGTTAATCTGATTTGGGATCAGTTGAACCTTCACTGGTCCCGGACCCGGTCTGTGTGTGAACAGTCCAACATCCTGAAAACTGTCTGTCTTTAAAACAGGCTGGTTTTCAGGATCCAGGATCATCACTCATATCTGACATCCATCTTGAAAATCTGCTGCACCAGATCCACCTGAACAGGTGAACACCTCTGAACAGGTCGGGTCTTTGCTCATCAGATTCAGACTCATTCTGTCCTCAGATCAGCTCAAACAGCAGGAGGCTCCTTCACACGCAACCAACAAACAATGTGACATTTAAATGAGTCTGGGGGCAACGCCTACCCTTTCCCATCATGCAGTTGTGTGTCTCCTAGGAGGCTGAGGGTAGGAGCAGCTGAAGGGGTTTAAACAGCAGCCAAACATCGCACCATCACCCCAAAACTGAAGTCTGTGGTGGTGGTGGTTCTGGGTCTGTGTGTTGGTTCTGGGTCTGTGTGTTGGTTCTGGGTCTGGTGGTTCTGGGTCTGTGGTGGTGGTTCTGGGTCTGTGTGTTGGTTCTGGGTCTGTGGTGGTTCTGGGTCTGTGTGTTGGTTCTGGGTCTGTGGTGGTTCTGGGTCGGTGTGTTTGTTCTGGGTCTGTGTGTTTGTTCTGGGTCGGTGGTGGTGGTTCTGGGTCTGTGGAAGAATAAACTCAGTTTGCTCCAGTCAATATTTTAATGAGTTTGAATTTTAAATAAGACGAAGCAGAAAAAATAACAACTGATAGAAAAATAATAAAGATTTAAAACAAACGAAGGCAACGTTTACCCACAATCCACTGCAGGAAGTTTAAGGTTCTATGAAGGTTTGTGTGTTTGCAGACAGATTATTTTGTGTTACTCCTCAGTCTGAAGCTCCTGCTCCTTCTGCTGCTCCTTCTCCTTCTCCTCCTTCTTCTCCTTCTCCTCCTTATCCCCCGGGGAGGTGACGGTGTTCTCTCCATCGTAGATGATGTCTTCAGGGTTGGGAGCAGGAGGACAGAAATCCTCCTCTGGGAGAATCTTCTGGAAAATGGACTCGGCCTGGACAGAGACAGAAAACCAGTGAAACTGAAACGCTGACATAAGTGAAAACGTTTGCTCCCCTGAGGATGAACCGGAGGAACTCTGGATCCTCGGACTTCAGCTGAGCCACATTCAACACGACAGCCCAGAAACTGGACCAGGATCTGTGAAAGTCAGTGGGTCGGGTTTTCGCTGCAGTTTGTTCTTCAGTGTTAAAACGTGCTGCACATGAAAAACAAAACCGTGAACAGCCCTGAACTACCAACCTGTGCTACCGTGGCGTGCGTGAGCCTCACCTGTTTGATGGCGTGTTCGTGTCCCAGACCTCCATCTGGGCCGGAGCACACGTACACATTAGATGGGAGGTCGTGACCTTGGACCTCAACCCCCGCTCCGTCGACCATGTTGAAGTAGAGACACCAGAGGACAGACGGACGTTTCTCTACAGACAGAGACACAGACGCGTTAGCATCACTGTTAGCGACATTAGCTTCGTGTCATGTGATGAGAAATAATCTGATGGTTCATTTAACACACAACCACCCGAGGACTCACAGCTAAGCTACGCTTTAAAAAGAAAGAAGGGAAGGAGGTGTCAGAGAGGAGGAGCAGCGAGGAGCAGGCTGTCAGAAAAAT
>NC_054405.1:26532898-26545398 GCF_017976425.1 Toxotes jaculatrix
GTGGGTAAAATGCAGAGAATCACTAACTTCCTCAGTCTGACTGATCAATAAAGTGAAAAACTCAAACAGTTCGTACGATATCACTTTAACATGCACAACATAAATATGGTCATAGTGACCGTGACCTCTGACCTCCACACTCCTTTCAGATGTGCCTTAGTTTGGCAGAGAGACCTCAAAGCGTTCTAGAGATATCGCGCTTAGAGGAACCCGGGATGGACAGACGGACGGATGGACAACCTGCAAACATCACGCCTCGGCCTCAGCGGCATGGAGGCATAAAAAGAAAACATGTTGTTGTTTAGTAAAAGTGAATCCAAACTGACTCCGAGCAGCGCCGGCTCTCCGAGCAGCGCCGGCTCTCCGAGCAGCGCCGGCTCTCCGAGTACTATCAGCACAGCACTGGGTGGAACTGGTACCTGTTGGTGTCTTTGTTGACCAGCAGACAGTGGACTGAGTGTCTCAGACAGTAGACTCCTCCAAACACAGCACACATCCTGAAACACACAGACCTCCAGGTGAGTAACAGGTATCATCCAATCAGCATGAAGGAAAACATGTCTGAAAGTAAACTGTTTACGTTCATACTGACGGAGCAGAGACAAACGTCATTCACAGTAAAACAAAGGTTTGTACACATCGACCACAAAACCCATCAAAACGTATGATCAGGCGTCCACATACCTTTGGCCACATGAGTGTGCCTGAGGGCAGACTTTCAGAATAAAAGTTTTATTTTGAACACACACACACATACACACACTGACCTTTTCTTGCAGTTAGATTTTCAGTCACACACACTTAATGTTCAGCAATCTGTCATCATGTGTTAATAGCACTGTGTGTGTTAACGTGTGTGTGTGTGTGTTAACATGTGCGTGTGTGTGTTAACGTGTGTGTGTGTGTGTTAACGTGTGTGTGTGTGTGTTAACGTGTGTGTGTGTGTGTTAACGTGTGTGTGTGTGTGTTAACATGTGTGTGTGTGTGTTAACGGGTGTGTGTGTGTGTGTGTTAACATGTGTGTGTGTGTGTTAACATGTGTGTGTGTGTGTGTGTGTGTGTCTGAGCTGAGCTGTAATATCCGCAGAGGATCATCTAATATGTAAATGAGTCGAGCCCTGGGCGACACACCCTCATTAATATTGATGTTCTGTTCTAATGAGACAGATGCGTCACCACGGCAACCAACTGATCAGTCTCTGGATGATCTGAAGACCACAGGAGACCACAGGGCAGTACTGTCAGGTACCGCACCACTGACAGTGACTGACAGCTGAAGCATCGTATCAGGAGCAGGATTAGTGTCAGCTGTACACTCCCACTGAGACTGCTGTCCTCTGGACGGACCTCTCTCACCCTCTGGCATGGTCGTCAGACAGACAGGCAGACAGGTTCTTACCTACAGAAACACTGAGGTATCTCCCCAAGGCCGTAGACAGGAAATAGGAAAGGCGTGTTGCCGTAGTGTCCCAGGCAGCGCAGGAAGTGACGTGTAGAGGCGAGCCCCACCTCTGTGGCTGTATCCTCTGTCACCATGGCAATGGAGTGAAGCAGGAAGTGCTGCAGGTTGTCTCCGAGCTGCTGGTCACGCAGGAACTCTAAATATGGCCGACCATTGTAAGCTGGAGAGAAGAGGTAGGTACAGGACTGCATTACCCACAATGCCCTGATGTTAAATAGGTGGTATGACTGTCCTGATAATGTCAGCAGGCAAACAGGTGAGGTGTCTCACCTTGCTGCTCCTCTGTCTCCTCCACACAGGAAGTGAGGAAACGCATCAGCTTCCTCTTTTCTACCACAGACAGCTGACGACTGGCAAACACATCAGCTCTGCTGCAGGGCACCTGAGAGACAGACAGGGACAGAGAGACAGACAGGAAGACACATCAGCTCTGCTGCAGGGCACCTGAGAGACAGACAGGGACAGAGAGACAGACAGGAAGACACATCAGCTCTGCTGCAGGGCACCTGAGAGACAGACAGGGACAGAGAGACAGACAGGAAGACACATCAGCTCTGCTGCAGGGCACCTGAGAGACAGACAGGGACAGAGAGACAGACAGGAAGACACATCAGCTCTGCTGCAGGGCACCTGAGAGACAGACAGGGACAGAGAGACAGACAGGAAGACACATCAGCTCTGCTGCAGGGCACCTGAGAGACAGACAGGGACAGAGAGACAGATAGGTACAGAGAAACAGGTAAACAGACAGACAGGTTGTACACACCTGTTCCACGTTGCCATGGCGATAGGTCAGTATCCTGGTGACGTTCTTGAACTCTGCATAGCGGCTGACGTTTGATTTGATGAGCAGATTGACCAATGAGCCGCGAGAATACATCAGCTGGAGGAGGAGAAACGTGGCCGATGTCACCTGATCCTGGGTCAGTTAACACCTTCACCAGCCAATCAAACATCCGTCGTATAAAATGAGCAACATGCTGCTGCTTTCATTCTCACATACGTGTCATGTCCATGTCCCTGTGTGATACACAGGACACGCTGCCGTCCCTCCTGTACATCCGTCTCTGATTTTTCTACTTCATATTTTTATCTTTTTCTATTTTTTTCTTTTTTTGTATTTGTACACACACACACACACACACACACACACACACACACCTCAGAGGGAAGTGCCACTGTGATCTGGACGTTGTTCAAAGACAATAAAGGCTGTTCTACTCTGTCACATTGAACAATGTGATTGGCTAAATTTCCCAAATTTTGTGACATCATCATATTGGCCCATGTTGTATATTTTATTATAAAGTTTTCAAATATTCTCAGATGTGACTTTTCTACTTTTGTGTGTCGTCACCCTGTGTTGTGCTGTTAAACTGTCATGTTGTGTTACGTTGCTCTGCTGTGTACGCTGCTGTGATGCTCTCACATTACGATAAACTGTTGTGTTCATCTTATACTGTATTGTTGCAGCATGCGTTACCTTGGAGACGAGGTCGATGTTGAACCTACGTCCTTCTTTGACCAGCTGAGCATAGCTAATCTGCTTCCTGGTTGGCTCCGATTGGCTTTGAGTGGCATGGAGGCACGGCTGATCTCCCTCTGGCTCCTCCCCTTGTGTGTGAGCAGCCTGTGACTGGACGAAACATCTGTCCGTTTGTACTGATTACCCATCATGCAGAGCTGCGATCAGCTGTTGCACACTGGATTAGTGGACCTTGCACTGACAGTAATTTATCAATAATTGTAACTGATAGATGACACAGCATCAGACTCTGTTTCTGACTGATCGGAGTAGCTCATCTCTTCACTGACCCTCCTCACCTGTCCATCCTCTCCTCCGTCAGCTGCTTCCTCTGGTTCCTCTTTTGTTTCTTTGTCGTTTGAATCTGGAACAAAAACAAGAACTGATTCTGCTCCTGTGAGTCCGGAGTCCTGGACTCAGGATCCCAAATCCCGGATCCCGGATCCTGAGTCCCGGATCCTGGATCCTGAGTCCCAGATCCTGGAACAAAAACAGTTCTGGATCCTGGATCCAGGATCCTGAGTCCTGGATCAGACCTGAGACTTTCTCAGCACACCAAGCTGCTCGTCTTTAGTTGTGATATCACAGTGACACTGCTCGTTAAAATGTGATTAATCACATGTAAGTGACTGAAGTGTCTCGGTGAATAATCAATATTTAACGTGGACATCTGATCAGAATCAAACCTGCAGGTTCTGTCTCTGATGTCTCTTTAGCAGCGTTTTCATCATCAGCTCCCGTTTCTTCTTCTGTGGTGTTTGGAGGATCATGACTCTGAGCTTCGTCCTCCTCATCTTCTTCACTGAAAACAGATGACACCTGTGTCTCAGGGCTGCGGTTTACTCAGGAACACGAGATGGAAAAGAGAAAAAGTAAAAGGAAACGCTGTGATAATGTTCCAGCTCCATGTGCCGTCAGACTCAAACGAACTGGGAAGTTTGGATTTGGTTCAACAGCTAATCAAAACATGACACCTGATCACACCTGAGGCTGCGGCGACTCAGGTCAGACTCAACCACCATGAGAGGAAGAACAGTGAAGACACCTGTCACAGACCCTCCCAGGTGCATGCTGGTCCTTCACCTGCTCGCCCATATAACACCTGAACAGAATCACCTGTGATTCTAAACAAAACTGAACTGGAGCTTTACCTGATGAAACAGAACACCTGCAGGTTAGTGATGGAGGCGGAGTCAGGTTTCGACAGGTAGATCAGTTCCTCCCCTTCCTCCAACAGGCTCGACCAATCCTGGACCTCCTCAGAAGGAGACTCCTCCTACAAACACACACACACAGATTACACTAATCACTGTTCATTTGATCAATAACCTGATCAACACTTCACTGGCACCACCCCCTCCTTCCTGTCAGCAGCAGTAAAATCCTCCATGTTTGTAGTTTCTCTGCAGGACATGGAAGAACCTTCAGCAGCCAATCAGAGCGCAGCGCTGTACTCACATGCTGCTGTTCTATCCAGGTGAGCAGGCCGTTGAAGGTGAAGCTGGCCCAGTTCGCTGCGTAATAACTCCTCCTGCAAACACACAGGAAGCTGTCATTTCACCCTGAGGAGACACCTTTCACAATAAAAGCCTGGCTGTGTGAAACAGGAAACTGCTCACTCTAACTCAAGTACACGTCTCTTCAGTCTGACTGAGGATTAATATGGGATGATCACATGACATATGACATGGGATGACACAGAAATATTTACTAAACCAAATACATATCTTTAAAAACAAGGTGAATTAAATGTTTTAGTAAATAATTAAATACAAAATGTAATAAATAACGTTTGGAATTAACTGGCACATCAATAAAAATGTTTTCAGATCATTTCTATCTTTATTTATTTTCAGAATATTTATATAACAGCTAAATATTTACTCTCATATGTGTGTGTATATTTTAATGAATGAATACATTTATATTTGTTTTGGTGTATTTTCTGTTTTGCTTCATTCTGGATTAATTCCAGTCTGACCAGTTAAAGACTGGTCTTCAGGACTGGGCTCTGGCTGTTTGGTTGATCCGATCATACGTCGTCTGACTGTGTGAGATTCAGAGTCTTTATCGATGCGTGCAGACCAGGGCTGAACGATTGGAGGAAAAGATCTGAGATTTTTCTGGCAGATGCTGTGATTTCAATTTGATTCATGATTTTTTTTTCTTCAGTGTAATATTCACACTGTAGAGTAACATTTACAAACATGACAGAAAACTGCATCATACCATTAAAACATTAAACTCCATTACTCTAATGCAAGAATGAAAACTAAAGTTAAGAACTGATTTTAAATGTATTTATGAACCAGAAACCTGCAGGTACATTCTATAAAGTGAAGTCTCTCAGACCACAGTCTCCGGTGTGGTCAGGGGGACAGTCTGCTGTCTGCAGAGACTTCTCTACTCAAAGTTGTGATTTAGGAAATGCACAGTCAGACTAAGACACGGCTCGGTCGTTCTGAGTGACCACACATCGGTAGCACTCTGCATCCAGCTGTGGGATGTGTGATCACTGCTGCACGTCTGCGGCCTCAGACCCCAAATACTCCCGAATGACTGATGTGCTGTTTTTCCTGGAGATTAAATCCTGTAAGTCCGCTTCTGCTCCAGCTGAAGCCATTTCACTAATGAAGCAGCAGGTGGAGCAGGTTACACTGATCGGTGAGCTCGGCAGGTATGTGTAGAATAGCTGACACAGCAGATCCTGGGTCAGTCAGGAGCGCTGCAGAAAGACCGCAGCTTTGGCGATCACGTGATCGCGTTGATTGAAAATCTCAGTTTCTATCAGAAAACCATAAATCGTTCAGCCCTAGTGCAAATCGATCAGAGATTCAAAGGAATACAAACCTGATCAGTTTATGATTTACTGATTATCAATAACTGGGCAACACAGTGGTTAGCACTGTCGCATCACAGCAAGAGGGTTCCAGGTTAGAACCTCTGCATGTTCTCCCTGTGCCTGGTTCGTTCTCCAGCTTCCTCCCACAATCCCAAAAACATGCACATCAGGTTAACTGGCTGCTCTGCACTGTCCCTGTGTGTGTGTGTGTGATCTGTGTGTGTGTGTGTGTGTGTGTGTGTGTGTGTGTGTGTGTGTGTGTGTGATCTGTGTGTGTGTGTGTGTGTGTGTGTGTGTGTGTGATCAGTGTGTGTGTGTGATCTGTGTGTGTGTGTGTGTGTGATCTGTGTGTGTGTTTGTGATCTGTGTGTGTGTGTGATCTGTGTGTGTGTGTGTGTGATCTCTGTGTGTGTGTGTGATCTGTGTGTGTGTGTGTGTGTGTGTGTGATCTGTGTGTGTGATCTGTGTGTGTGTGTGATCTGTGTGTGTGTGTGTGTGTGATCAGTGTGTGTGTGTGATCAGTGTGTGTGTGTGTGTGATCAGTGTGTGTGTGTGATCAGTGTGTGTGTGTGATCAGTGTGTGTGTGTGATCAGTGTGTGTGTGTGAGATCTGTGTGTGTGATCAGTGTGTGTGTGTGAGATCTGTCTGTGTGTGTGTGTGATCTGTGTGTGTGTGTGATCTGTGTGTGTGTGTGTGATCTGTGTGTGTGTGTGATCTGTGTGTGTGTGAGATCTGTGTGTGTGTGAGATCTGTGTGATCAGTGTGTGTGTGTGATCTGTGTGTGTGATCAGTGTGTGTGTGTGATCTGTGTGTGTGTGTGTGATCAGTGTGTGTGTGTGATCTGTGTGTGTGATCTGTGTGTGTGTGTGTGTGTGATCAGTGTGTGTGTGTGATCTGTGTGTGTGATCAGTGTGTGTGTGTGATCTGTGTGTGTGTGTGTGATCAGTGTGTGTGTGTGATCTGTGTGTGTGATCAGTGTGTGTGTGTGATCTGTGTGTGTGTGTGTGATCAGTGTGTGTGTGTGATCTGTGTGTGTGATCAGTGTGTGTGTGTGATCTGTGTGTGTGATCTGTGTGTGTGTGTGTGTGTGATCAGTGTGTGTGTGTGATCTGTGTGTGTGATCAGTGTGTGTGTGTGATCTGTGTGTGTGTGTGTGATCAGTGTGTGTGTGTGATCTGTGTGTGTGATCTGTGTGTGTGTGTGTGTGTGTGTGATCAGTGTGTGTAGGCTCCAGCTCCCTGTGACCCTCATGGATCAAGCGGTACAGAAAATGAATGGATGGATAATCAATAAGAAAATCCGAAATCAGCATCAGGACCAACCGGTCGAGGTGGAGAACTCTCTGTCCGACTCTGGAACACGCTGCTGCGACCACCGACTCAGCGAGACCTGCACACACAGTCAGTTATGATCAATAACAGGAAACGATGAGGAGGAGGAGGGTGGCTGAAGGGATGAAGCAGCTCCTCTCTCTCCTTCAGTGTTTTCTGAGCTCGCTCATAATCTCACGCGAAGATGAACTGGTTTAACACACGAAAACACGCGCACGCACACGCGTACAGATTCATGCTGACAGCCAGATGATCACAGTTACCATCAGTTAGCCTGCTAACACGTTAGCCCGCAGTCTAATACAAACGTCTTTAGCATCATGCTAACGCTCACCGGTAGCTAGCACCACCGATGGCTAACGTTAGATCAGGCTGAAGTGAGGGAGCGAACCACCGGAACAAACGGAGCAGCCGTTCAACGGACTGAAGTCTGTTAACGTCTGCGTTTCACCGGAGGTAGCACGGCAGCCGGGGCGTTAGCTGCTAGCTGCTAGCTGGCTAACCTCAGACTGTCCCGGTCCGGACCGGTTTAAATCCGGATTCCGGGGCTTTTGGACAGAGCCGCTTTCAACCCGCGGTCACACACGCGCAGTGGGTTAGAACACGTAATAAAACCCAGGTGTCGCTTTACCTGTGCCCAGAATGACGACGTCAAATTCAGACGGCAGGTCCTCGGCAGCCATGTTGTTAGCAGGGAAACGGTCACGTGACAGGGAGCGTTAATCACTTATCGATCACTGCTCTGTCAACAATGATCGAATGCACATTAATATTACGTGTTAAATATGAATTCTTAATGCTTCCTGTTTACAGTTTGATTACAAGTAAAACGACGCGTCAGTTTGTTTACAGACGTACACACGCTGACGTCAGAGCAGGGCGGGCTCTCTATGACGCTGGACGTTTGACGTTTGACCAATAAAGACTTTTATACCGTCACTTCTACCTGTGTGACGTCAGCACCGGCTGTTCGGCGCGTGTTCAGAGAAGCCTGTGATGGTCCAGGTAGAGTCTGTGTACAGACCGGGAGTCGGACTCTGATCATCAGACGATCGATTACCGTCTGATCACTGAGACACGTCTTCTTCTGTGGTGCTTTCTGACGCTGCCAAGCTCGCGACGCACGCGCAGTGAGTGATGAGCAGCCAGGACCGCAGCCGGTTTCCTCTCCGTTCTTCTTTGTTCATGTTAAAGCGGCAGATGGTCACCGCGTGACGGCCCAACCTGTGCGCGCGCCGCAGTTACTCTCTCTTTAACTCAAACATTAACCCACAGACGTGTGCGTGAATTTCACTCTGTCACTGTCTGAGCAGCTGCAGGGGAACGAGCCAGGCTCAGTCTAAAGTCTGCTGAGAAAACACTGCGGGAGGAACACGGAGGCTGTGAGTCTCTGGGTGAAGGATGATGAGTCAGCACTTTATTCAAATCTACACGTGGATGTGTAAAAATACTTTGAGTGTTCATTAAAAAAAAAAAACTTTCTGGAAAATCCATGTGACGAACAGGTCTGTGTATAGTTTGTGTGTGTGTGTGTCTGTGTGTGTGTGTGTGTGTGTGTGTGTGTGTGTGTGTGTGTGTGTGTGTGTGTGTGTGTGTGTGTGTGTGCAGCCGCTCGCTCTGATGGTGAAAACGTTTGAACAGCGTTGAAAAGAAAAAGAAAGTGTTCTCCTGTGAGATCTTTGCTGGCGTCTCCACTGTCCCTGACATGAAACAGCTTTTTGTAGCTGGACAGCTGAGGTGTTAACGAGGGCTGTGTGCTGATAGGACGCTGTGATCAGCTGCCAAAACGCTCACGACTCGTTTAAAACCTCCAGAGAAAGACGAGGGAAACAAACTGGGATGAAGTGTTTTACTCACACTGACTCACACTGTCTGAGCTGAAGGGAACAGAATCAGTGACAAATTCAAGCACAGGCTCTGTCCAGGATCAGGATCAGGATCAGGTCCAGGATCAGGATCAGGATCAGATTCAGGATCAGGTCCAGGATCAGGATCAGGATCAGATTCAGGATCAGGTCCAGGATCAGGTCCAGGATCAGGATCAGGATCAGATTCAGGATCAGGTCCAGGATCAGGTCCAGGATCAGATTCAGGATCAGGATAAGGTCCAGGATCAGGATCAGGTTCGTGGCTAAGAATCAGAAAAAGTGTGGTTTAATTTGACTTGAAATTAAATGAATTTTCTGATGTGATGTAAACATTTCCTTGTTGCCGTGGAGATTGTTCTTTAAAGCTGAGCGCGTGCAGGAAGTCCTTCTTTCAGGTCTCACTGTGTTCGCGGTTTCATCCTGTGCTCAGTCCTGTATCCAGATGCTGCAGATGCATAGATCACATGGATGTGATGTATTCGGCTGTTTCCTCTGACATTTAATCTGCTCTGCTCTGTAAAGGTTAATTTGATGCTGCACTTTTAATTTGAAACTCAGCTGATATATGAGGTGGAGCTTCCTGCTCCGTCAGTCGCTCCTCTCAACACTGAGATTAAAATTATATGAATTTATTATCTGTACTGGGAAACAGCTGAGACCAGTGAGTGGGACAGGCGAGGACAGGTGACAGAGGCAGACAGGTGAGGACAGCTGAGGACAGGTGACAGCGGCAGACAGGCGAGGACAGCTGAGGACAGGTGACAGAGTGACCACCAGAAACTCCACCACCTCCTTTAAGAAACAACCGCTGAAGAAGAGCAGCAAATGATGAACACATGAAACGCATTAGTAATAAAGTGAGACCATTCACTCAGTCACAGCTCTTCCGCTGTCAATCATTCACCTGTCCAATGCCCGCCCCGGCGCCACCCTCTCAGCCAATAGGAGGCCTGTCCGTGTGCTGTACCTGCCTGTGATTGGCCGGATCCTGATTGGCTCTTAGTGGGACAGAGAGGGAGAGACCCTCAGACAGCAGGACTGATCAGAGAGGGAGTGAGAGCCGACAATGTTCAGTCAGAGTGGCGGGAACAGAGAGAGACAGACGGAGGAGAAGTCACGGATGAAAACAGATCAAAAAGAAAAGAAAGAGAGAGAAAGTCGTTCTTCTTCTTCTTCTCCTCTGTTTTCTGCTGTATCATGGCGGGCTCCTCCAACACACCTCTGTCCCGGACCTCCACGCCGCCCACCGACCCTCTCTTCCACTCTGACCCGCCTTACAGCGCTCCTAATCCGGCCGGTTCCCAGCGCCTCCCCGCTGCGCGCCCCTCCGGAGCTTTCCTGAGCGGCGGGAGCGGCAGAGTCCCTGTCAGTGTGAACGGGACAGGCGGCGGCGGAGGCGGCGGTGCTCCCCCGCACACCGAGTGTAAGATGGTGGAGGTTCACGGTGTGAAGGTGGCGTCGTTCACGGTGAACGGCGTGGAGCTGATCTGCCTGCCGCAGGTGTTCGAGCTGTTCCTGAAGCACCTCGTGGGCGGACTGCACACCGTCTACACCAAGCTGAAGCGGCTGGACATCAGCCCGGTGGTCTGCACCGTGGAGCAGGTCCGCGTCCTGCGGGGACTCGGTGCCATCCAGCCCGGAGTGAACCGCTGCAAGCTCATCACCAGGGCCGACTTCGAGACGCTGTTCCGGGACTGCACCAACGCCAGGTGAGGTGGGACACACGGAGCGGGGTTAGCTGGAGATGTGTAGGAAACACTGATCAGAGGTCGCTCACCTGCTTCAGGTAAAGTTCTGAGCTGTGACCTGTGATCTCCTCCTGCTCCGAGCTCAGATCAGTTAGAGACTCAAAGAGCCGGTGTTCACGCTGCACATGATATACATCGTTTATGTGCGTGGTGGTGTGTATTTATAGGTGGATGGTTCATGTGAACAGTATGATCTCAAAGAGGAAAAGGATTTTCGCGCTGTAGCTGCTTATTATTTTCATTTTCATTTTGTTTTCTAAAAATCTGTTGTTTTGTCAAAGAAATGTCTGAAAATAGTGAAAATGTCCAGATTCAGTTCAGAAAGAGGAGAAACTGAACCTGCAGGTGGAAATGAAAGGCAGCAGGTGAGTTACCTGCTCGGCTCCGTCTGCCGTTTGAATCTGCTGCGGCTGCAAAGCTCAGCATGAAAACACCAACACAGACAAATAAATCCAAGAAAAGCTTTTAAACTGAACCCAGCCCCAAACCACACAACAACAACAACAACTACACAACACTGAAACGAGTGAGATGAATTCTAATCAAATCTAATCATCAGTTTGATCAGTTCATTTAACAAGATGAAAATCTCAGACCTCCGAGTTCTGTTCCTTCATTCATTCATTTAAGACTCATTATTCCCTGAATCCTCCCAAAACAACTACACACAACGAAACTATGAGCAGTAACTCCTGTAACAGGAGGAGGATGCTTCAGCTGAAGACGTCGCAGAGACCTGAAGACGTCGCAGAGACCTGAAGACGTCGCAGAGACCTGAAGACGTCGCAGAGTCCTGAAGACGTTGCAGTCATCGAGTCCTGGAAATAAGAATTATATGAAGAAATAATCGTAATAATTAAAATCTCTGTGTGATTGGATGAAAGGAAGAGCTCAGTGTGTGTGTGTGCGCCATATGGACAAGCATGTTGCCAGCAGCAAAGCCTGAGGTGCATGCATGCACACACACACTCTTGTCTTACTGTCGTTATGAGGACACTGGTTAGCATCATGCATTCCCAGGCCCCTGTGACCTGAACCCTGAAACCAGGTCTGAACCCTCAGGCAGCCTTTTGAAGGTGTGAGGACACACAACGATGGTCTCAAACCAAAACCTGTCCACACACACACACGCGCGCTTCACAGTATAAATCATGAGTCTTAGTTTCCATGTTGTTGACTTTGATAAACAGACTTAATGAAAACACACAAAGTGGAACAAATAGAAAAAGAGGAAATCATGTTCATATGCAGCAGATTATACCGAGGATAAATCTGGATTCATTTACCTGCCACACCTCTTCATGATCTTTGTCACACTGGATCCTCTCTGTGGTTCTGTTTCATCACACTGGGACCTCCAGGAAGCACCGCGAGAGTTGACGGTGTCCTCCCAGTCTGAGGTCCCAGTACGGTGCTGGAAACCACTGGACTATTCCCTTTGGTTTGGGAGGGAGTTACTGCCCCAGGGGAACAAGAGCTGATCCTGAGGGAACAGCTTCAGAACTGAGTCCAGTCACTAACACAGGTTCACTCAGGTGATCCAGTCCAGATCCACACAGCCTCTCTCTTTGTTAAATCCATAATTAGTTGAGGCTCATTTACATAATTTGATCAAAAGAGGAAAATATTTTGATCCACATTCAGTGGTAATCTACCTCAATGCACACACACACACACACACACTGACTCATCAAGGAGCAGAAAAATGATTTGTGTTGATGAG
>NC_054405.1:26550398-26557898 GCF_017976425.1 Toxotes jaculatrix
AGAAGAGGACAAGGTGATAGCTAACACTGCTAATGCTAACATTGAGAATACTAACAGGGCTAATGCTAACAGCGCTAATGCTAGCTCCTTCCTGTGTGTACAGGAATCTCCTCCCGGAAGCCCCTCCCCCTGCCCCTCCCCTAGTGATGATGAGCTTCATCCACTGGAACCAACCAGCCAATCACCTTCCAGAGCATCATCATCGTCATCATCACCTCCTCCTCCTACGCACACACCAGAGCTGGGTGACTATGCACACACACGCACACACACACACACACACACTGATGGTCATATTTCTGAAGTGTGTGTTTCTGTGTGTGAACTCAACAGGTGAGGTCGCTGACGACAGTAAAAAGGCGCTGAAGGACACAGGTAGGAGTGTGTGTGCGTGTGTGTGTGTGTGTGTGTGAGTGTTTGTGTGGACGCAGCAGATGGTAGCGCAGTAATGTGTCCTGAGGCGTCCTCACACACACACACTCCCGTCCTGAGGTTTTATTTATGAACTCTCCTTACATTCCTGATTCATGCCTCCTTGCTTCCTTCCCTTGTATCCTCTTCACTCTCCTTCACTCCAGTTTGTTCTGCGTTATTTAACTTTAACAGATTAATACTGATATTGATCTGATTCGCTGTTTTGATTGATTCTGAGACTGTGTGTGTGTATTTAACTAGGGAGTGTTGTGTTGTTTTTGTGTTGTGTTGTTTTTGTGTTGTGTTGTTTTTGTGTTGTGTTCTAACTAAATGAAAAAGGAGAAATCGAAGCTACAGTTTCTCAGATCTTTGTTCGTCCAGCCTTTGTCTGATATGATGGGAGGACGGACAGACGAGAGAAAGAAGACAACATAAATAATAGAGACAGCCCTCGTGTTGACGTTGACCTGATTCTTGTCTGAATGTCCAAAATGTCCTTACTTTCCAAACACACACACACACACGCACACACACACACACAGGAAGCTGAAATATTAATCAGGTTGTTTACTTTTGTTGTTTCTGTCTTTACCTTGTTTTTATTGCAGATGACAGCCTGTTGCCCCTCCCCCTCCTCAAACCGACCTATGGGAAACTGCCGCTCACCTCTCAGCCACTGTCAGTCAATCATATGAACCCCGCCTTTGCCCCATTCCTATTGGCAGAGGGTCTGTCGTCCATGGAGACGCTGCTGACCAACATACAGGTGAAAGAGTTACCTGAAGTAACATGTGGATGATAACATAGAGACGATAACATCAAGGAGACAGTGACAGTTACAGGACACAGAGACAGTAATGTGGACATGGTAAATCAGAGACAATGCAAAGACAGTAACATAGAGACGCTAACGTCAGGGAGATCACGCAGAGACAGAAACATCGAAACGATTGTGTGGAGACGACACGAGGACAGAGCTGAGACAGTGCTGAGACAGAGCTGAGACAGTGCTGAGACAGAGCTATAAAGACTGTAACGTACGTGTTTCCTCAGGGTCTCCTGAAGGTGGCGGTGGACAGCGCTCGCTCTCAGGACAAACAGAACCAGCTGGAGAGGAAAGAGTTAAAACTGGAGCTGGAGCGAGAGAGAGACGCTCGACAGATGCTGCAGAGACAGCTGAGCTCCGAGCTGCAGACCAGAGGTGAGACAGGTCACACTGTAAAACCACAGACAGGAGGTGAGACAGGTCACACTGTAAAACCACAGACAGGAGGTGAGACAGGTCACACTGTAAAACCACAGACAGGAGGTGAGACAGGTTCCACTGTAAAACCACAGACAGGAGGTGAGACAGGTCACACTGTAAAACCACAGACAGGAGGTGAGACAGGTCACACTGTAAAACCACAGACAGGAGGTGAGACAGGTTCCACTGTAAAACCACAGACAGGAGGTGAGACAGGCCACACTGTAAAACCACAGACAGGAGGTGAGACAGGTCACACTGTAAAACCACAGACAGGAGGTGAGACAGGTCACACTGAGTCAGGAAAGTCGTGGCAGACTTTCAGTTAAAAACATTCCGATGCGATCGTGCGCCATGCTGCGTCACTCACTGTGCTTTGGTAAAGACCTCAGATCATAACGTGTCCTTCTTTCACATTCTATTCTAAATAAAACTGATACTGCAGAAGACAGTTCTGAGACTCTGCTCGTCCTCGTCCTCAGTGTCGATCCAGAAGAGGCTGAAGAAAGAGAAGAAGGCGAAGAGGAAGCTGCAGGAGGCGCTGGACTTTGAGTCGAGGAGGCGAGAGCAGGTGGAGCGAGCACTCAAACACTCCGACTCCATCACAGGTGACACGTCCAGCTCTGCTCCTTCACCTGCGGGATCCACCTGCGTTCGATTCACCTGCAGATTATCTTTAATTAACCGATTCATTGTTTGGTCCAAAACATCAGAGAACTTGTTTGGTCTGATATAACACAGACCGCAGAGCAATGAGCTTTGCTGCTCTAATATGTTTTATATATATATAATATATTTTTATCTAAGGCCGTTGTTGGTTTGATCAGCGAGTAAAGCTGCAGTGAACAGTTCAGCTCTGCTGTGAGACGGGAAAATGAAATGTGCTGTGATCAGGACTCTGAGACGAGGGGACGTTCACGTGTTTCTGCTGGTTTTTCAGACGCTGTGACTCCGGACAGGGAAGAGGAAAACAGACCGCAGGAAAACTCTGCCGCTCACGGTAACAGCAACACTCTGCACTGTAAAAACATCTGGACCAACTGGATCCAGAGGCAGGAGCTCAGAGAGCTGCCACGCTGAAACACACAGTGTGTGTGTCGACTGTGAAATTGAATCAGGAAAACAATCACAGAGCGCACAGCAGAACACACACACACACACACATTTATGAACAGTGTTTACACAGCACAGATCAGTGTGTGTGTGTGTGTGTGTGTCCGTGTCCTCCACAGTGACATGATAATAAGATTCATTTATCAAAGCAGACACAGCAGTGATGGATTGGAGACTTAGACACACTCTGTGTCCTCAGTGTGTTTCTGCTGGGCAACAGACTTTTACACTGAAAAGCATGGACACAGGAAGTGGGGATTTTTATATAATTATAAAAATCATCAGTTTCTGATTAAAAAGTTTTAAATGTTTCCCACTTTTTGTTTTCAGTTTTTAAACAGGAGCCACAGACTGATCTGACTCCTCCTCCTCCGAGAGAGAGAGAGAGAGAGAGAGAGAGAGAGAACACACCTGTGGGAGAGCGAGGCAGAGTTTATATAAGAATTAAACGACTGTTTGTTTGTTTGTTTGTTTGTTTGTTTGTTTGTTTGTGCAGAGAACAGAGCATTTGTCAAACCTCCACTCCTCTTCTGATGAACTGATGGAGGGATGAAGAGGAGGAAGAAAAAGGATAAAACAGATTCAAAAAGCAAAAGACGAATCAAAAACCAGAAGGAACAAATTCTCAAAATCCCATCAGCCACCTCTCTGTGCTTCCAGTTTTACATTTGATGATTTCTTCTTCTTCTTCTTATTATTATTAGTAGTAGTAGTAATATTAATAGTAGTATTATTGTTATCATTATCATTATTATAGCAGAGTTTGTGTGAATGGGGCTGACAGCCTGAAGTGGGAGGAGCTTAATCTACCTGTAACATGACCACCTGTGATGTTATCAGGTGCAACACCTGGACCTGGAGAGGACTCTTTCCTTCTTTAATGGGCCCAGAGTCCTGAGCCTGGTCTCTGCTGAACATGAACTGGTGAGGTGAGACTGAACTTGTTTTAAATCCGTCTCAAAGACTGAACTGGCTTCAGCTGGAGAAAAGGTTGTTCCCACCTGTAAGGGGCGGAGTCAAACCGAACCTCTTTCATAAATGTGTGTTTAAAACTGGATTTAGTTGAAACTAATGGGTGTTGTGGTGCTGGTTCTACCTGCAGTGGCACTGGGTTTAGGATTCACTGTAAAAAGTACCAGGTCTTAACGAGCTTAACGAGCTTTGAGCCCCTGACCTCGTAAGTGACATCACAGGTCGGACATGTTTGGGAGGTCAGGTCAAATATAACACGTATCCAGGTTTAACAAGCTTAACGAGCTTAGACATCAGACTCCAAAGTTGAAATTGTCTGATCACAGACGTGACGTCACCTTTAACGAGGCAGCAGCCAGTCGTCGATGAACTGTACAGTTTTATCAACATAATTAATAATCTTAGGTTTTCTACCTGGTTCTACAGACTCAGAGTTCAACCTTTAAACCTGAAACAGAAGAAGAAGAAACTGTTTCTACACAGTCCCCACGTCTCTGCTAAATCTGTACTGGTTACACTGGTTAGACCAGTTTATGGTTGTGTGATCTGATCCTGTGGTTGTACAACCTCTGCCATCCCAGTAGCCATACTGGTAGAACTGATTTCTGTACTGGTGAAATTGCTACACTGGTGTAACTGTATCTGGACAAATTGGCCCCAGTACTGGTAATGGTTTCTGGACCAGCATGTACAGGGTCTAACTGGTACGTCTGCCAGTTTGTGTACTGGTGTGACCAGTGTATCTGAGCTGAACTGGTTTTTTAACTGTCAGAAAAAAAAAAATAAAAACTTCAAATGTCTGAGGTCATCTGCTCTCTGATTGGTCACAACCCACACGCACGCACGCGCACACACACACACACGCACCTTTTACGTGTGTGCTCTGTCTGTGATGAATGGAGCAGGATGCTGGTGAAGCCGACCAATCAGAGGGAGCTTCATCAGGTCACGGACACATCTCATGGCTCAGAGACGTCATGTCATCATCTGCCGTTTATCTGGGTCCGGGTCCGGGCCGCCCAGTCCACAGTGCACCAGAGTCGTACAGCACCTCCCACTGCACCCTGCTGCCCTGCCCCACGACCCCGAGAGACTGAGTCTCGTGCTCGTGAGTCTCTCCTAACTGAGCTAACCGGGCGGCGGCTCAGAGACGTGAAATCATGAATTCAATCACGACACGTTTCCACGCGCAGGTGAACGTGAACTCAGCTGAATGATTGATCCGGATGTTCAGTTCCACCTGTGCGTTCTGGTGCGTTCCAGTACCGGGTCCGTTTCCCTGGAGAAGGTGAGAACGAACCCGGAACCGGAACCTGTTCTGTCAGTCTGATGTATTGATGCTTCAGCAGAAGCTGATGACCCTGCTGGGTCAGGTGTGACCCTGCTGGGTCAGGTGTGACCCTGCTGGGTCAGGTGTGACCCTGCTGCAGCAGCTGTGAATCATCCACACGCACACACACGTGTCTGATGACATGTTAAAGTCGTTTTATTACCAAACTTTTCTTTCATCTGCATCTTGATGTTAAACATTAAAGTTTCAGAACAAACGCAGAATAAATCAGGTTGAAAATATTAAACTTCATCAGATTAAAGACAAAAACAAACTTTGTCTTTGATGTTTGTCCGACTGAAAAATCCACTTCCTGTCTGAGCTCCTGGTGGGCGGAGCTCTGAGGCCTCGTTAGCTGCTCGTTTACATCAGAAACATGCAGATCCATATTCATCAGTTCAGCTGTGCATTAACACACACACACACACACACACACACACGCACGCGGGATCATTAACAAACACTCGTTAGTGTTGTTGATGGTGATGGGGGATGAATGAGTCCAGCTGTCCGTCACTGTGTTCAACATCTTCAACAACAACAAACACAGTTTGATGTTAACGAGCTCAGTGACTCTGGTAACGAGATAAACAAACAGTAATTACAAACACATTGTTAACACACACACACACACGCACGCACACACACACACACACACTAATTATTTTGAGCTTCATTAGCCTGATGCTCCACAGTAAAACAAACTGATCAGGGTTTTATTGATGACTTTAATGATGAGTCATGTTTCCAATCTCTCAAACAAATCAATACGATCAGATATTGATTTTACTGACGCTGGTTTCCACGAAGACTTTTCTCACTGAGCAACACGATTAGTTTAAAAACAGATAACTGATCGATACTGATCCTGTCTGCTGACAAGAGGGGAGGAGAGGGAGGAGAGGAGGAGGGGAGGAGAGGAGGAAAGGAGGAGGGGAGGAGAGGGAGGAGAGGAGGAGAGGAGGAAAGGAGGAGGGGAGGAGAGGGAGGAGGGGAGGAACAAACGTAGGAGGAAAGACTTCAGTATTTGGGCCTCTTCACGTCCACGCTGAAAAACACAAACACACAGTTTACTGATTGTTTACTGATTGTTTACTGTTTACTGTCTGCTCTTCGACCTGTTCATGTCTCTACATATTAACGTGACCGTCCTGGCTGAGCAGGTGATCATGAAGTGAAAACAGGAAGTACTCACCCGTCAGCCTCCATCTTCTTCCTCTTCTCTATGATCTGGACAGAGACAGACATCAGTCGTCCACTCGTCACTTCACTTATTTATTTTGAATATTTTCTTGAACAGGAAGTTTACGGAGGAACGAACTAAACAGCCGAGCTTCCTTTGCGTCTTACCGCGCTGATCTTCTTCCACTGTCGGTCCAGTTCCGCCTTCTCATTGGTCTCTTTGAAGCGTCGCGTCTTTCTGCCTTCAGACATCTTGATGCCGTACTGGAAGGCAGCCCTGTGGGGACAAACTTCAGCATCAATACACAGGAACGGGCCCCTGCTGCCTGTCAGTCAGAACTGAGGGATAAGTCACATGGACGTACTTTGGCAGAGCCTCCTTGTTGTTCATGTAGTCGGAGTATTCCTCCTGAGTGTCAAAGTCCCAGCGTCCCAGAGGACCCTTCTTATTCCCCTGAAACACACAGAGCAGCGTTAACGACTGCACCAGGATCAGTTCCATTCACAGACACGTCCACAGGTTCTGCTCAGCTGGAGCTTCCATCACTGGACCTCAGACTCTGACTCTGCTGGACCTCGGACTCTGACTCTGCTGGACTTCGGACTCTGACTCTGCTGGACCTCGGACTCTGACTCTGCTGGACCTCAGACTCTGCTGGACTTCGGACTCTGACTCTGCAGGACCTCAGACTCTGACTCTGCTGGACCTCAGACTCTGCTGGACTTTGGACTCTGACTCTGCAGGACCTCAGACTCTGACGGACCTCAGACTCTGCTGGACCTCAGACTCTGACTCTGCTGGACCTCGGACTCTGACTCTGCTGGACTTCGGACTCTGACTCTGCTGGACCTCAGACTCTGCTGGACCTCAGACTCTGACTCTGCTGGACCTCGGACTCTGACTCTGCTGGACTTCGGACTCTGACTCTGCTGGACCTCGGACTCTGACTCTGCTGGACCTCAGACTCTGCTGGACCTCAGACTCTGACTCTGCTGGACACACTGAACCAGATCTGTCTGATGATCGGTCTCATTAACATGAATCAGCTGTGATCAGCTCCTGCTCGCAGTGAACCCATGAATGAACACACACCTCTCACTCACTCATTTTAATGACTCAGCGCTGTGACTCGTCACACTGAGGCTCAGATCAGCTGATTTACTGTGAACAGGTGCATGCTGGGAGTCATAGTTACCTGGTCCATCTTACTGTAGTCCACCTCCTCATCACTGTCCACAGCGA